>NW_026138136.1:825000-1047500 GCF_025592945.1 Manacus candei | reverse complement strand
GGCGATGCTTCCCGGCGGGTTAACCCCTCCCCTGCCGTGCCCGCGGCTCCCCAGCGCGGGGAGGCGGAGGGTGTTACCTGCGGAGCGCCGGGGTGCCTGCTGCTTTCTCCGCGGCATTGCTGCCGCCGCCGCCGCCGCCTCGCCGCCGCCGCCGCAGAGTTTCCGCGCAGGACTCTTCTTCCGATCCCCCTCTTTTCATGCAGAAACAAATACACACGCACACACCCGCGCACGCACACACACACACACAAATAATAATAATAATAAAAAAAAAAATAAAATGGGGAGGGGGGGGGGAAGGGAAGGAGGGAGGGAGGGAAGGAGGGAGGGGGAGGAAGGAGAAAAGAAAGCGGATTCAACTTCTAATTCCGCCTAGGAAGAGCGAGAGGGAGGGTGGGGAGGAATGGGAGAGAGGGAGAGGAGGAGGAAGGAGGAGGGGGGGGGAGGAAGGAGAAAAAGTTTGGTCGGGTTCTCCTCTCGCCCGGTCCGGGCTCCCCCCCCGGGTCAGCTCCCGGCGCGGCGAGCGGGGTGCGCGGGGCGGGGGGGAAGGTGGGGTGTGGGATGAGGCAAGCCACAGACTGGTGACAGGGATGCCAATTTCCGCCGCCACTCCAAAAACTTGCTTAGGAAATGTTTTCATTTACAAGGTTAATTTTCCTCCCTCTCTCTCTCTCACACACTCCCTCTCTTTCTCTCTTTTAAGTTCCTTATAAGACAAAGCTCTTCAGTCCTCTCGGCAGCAGCAGCAGCAGGGAAGATGCCAGTGGAGATGTGCAAAATAAATAAGATTTGATCAGTTCAATCTGTAGCCCAAATCCATTATCTTTCTTTCGTTCCTTTTTTTCCCCTCCTTTTCCTCTCTCCCCTTCTCCCCCTCCTTTCCTTAATCACTTCTTCGTCTTCTTCTCCTCCTTCTTCGCGGTGGAGAGCCGAGCAAGCGGCGGCGATGAGACGGTAAATTCAGTCACTCCCCCCCTCTCAGGCTTTCTCCGAGATCAAAGAGTCTCAAAGCGCAACTTTCTCGCTCGCTCGCTCGCTGGCTTGTTTCAAGCTCGTGGATTTGTGTGTTGTTGTTGCTGTTGTTGTTGGGGGGTTTTTTGTTTGTTTGTTTTTTTATTGCGTTGATAATAGTTTGTTCATTGTGCAAAAAACGAGGTCGATCCAGTCTCTCCTTCTCCTTCCAGCACTTAGTCTAAGAGCAAGGAAGCAAATCATAAAAAGGAGTAAAGCCCCCATACATACATATACACCGGATGGGAAATGTCAGTCACTCCTCCACCTTCCAAACAGTCACAGATCAAACAGTGTCACCACCGGAGAGGACTACTTTTCTCTCTTGCTCTCCCTTTTTTTTCTCTTCCACAAATCGAAGCTTCTTCTGCTACTAAATATAATGCAAACACATTTTTTTATCATGGATTTTTTTTTGGTTGATCTTGATCTGCAACAGAAGAAAAAAAAAAAAAAGGAAAAAAAAAAAAAACAACACACACACACAAAAAAATTTGCCAAAACCAAGAAAAGCCCCGGAGAGTGTGTGCAAAGAGGGAGGGGGGGAGGAAGAAAAGACATTCACTGAGTGGGACAGATTAACGTGAACTGTCCCCCCCCCGCCTTAAACTCCTGGGAGAGAAAGAGATCCACTCTCCCTCTCTTCTCTTTTCACTGAAATATAACACACATTCGGATCCCAGGGCTCTCAGACAGTCTCAACTGATAGACAGACACATCGAGCTGCTTTTCCTGCTTCAGTTTGTTACTCCTCCTCCTCTTGCCCACGTCACCCTGACAATTACAAATAGGTCTCACACAAACCCATACCTGTCAATCTTTTTAATTGCTTTGTTTTCATTTTTTTCCCTTTCCCAGAGCTAAACAATATGACAAAAAAAAAAGAAGTCTTAATACAGCACAGCATAAAAGATTCCTCATGTGAGACACGCGTTGAGGGGGTTGTTATTATAATCCACTTGCTAAAGTGCTGTGCAAGACCCATGTGCTGATTTAACTTCAGCAGAGGTCTTGTTCCAGCAAACTTAAAAAAAAGAGGCAGGCAGGAGATGATACCTCGCCGTGGCACACGTATACCCGGCATTGAATTAAAAATGATTTGTGGGAGATTACAGTTCATTCTTACTTTAAAATACCAACAGATTGCAGAGCGAGAACTGCAGCATATGAAACATGCTGCTAATACATTTTGCACAGTATGTGTCTGGGGATTTATATAACGTTAGCTGCAAGAACAGAAGGGTTCTTCCCTTTCCTTTTTTTTAAGTCAAGAAAGCAAATAAAAACTACTCAGCTGATTCCTAAAAGAAAACACTTGGCACTGCAGTTTTGTTCTTTTTCGGGCAGAAGGGGATTCTTTTTTTTTCTTCTTAACACCGCACAATTAAGCATTGAGCATTTTATACTGGTAGGAGGGAGTTAATTCTGGGAACTACACGCGACATTGGTGCAACACCTCTATTACATTACTTCAGTTCTACCAAGTTGGGATTGGCGGCTCCATCACATTGACTTCGGTCCCTTGACCCAGTTGATTCCCTGCGCAGGTTCCCTCACCCGAACGTAGTCTAGAGCGAGAGGTGATTTTATACATATACATATAACTATATATATATATATATATTTAAATAGAAAGAAGAGGAGGGAAAAAAAAAACCAAAAAATATTTTCTAGCAGTAGCAGGGAGCGGGGGAAAACCCCTGCGACCCCAACAAAGTGACAGAGCAGCCTGTTACCCTTCCCCCGCCGGCAGGACAGCGGCGGTGGCAGCGGGAACATCTTCTCCCGTTTAAATCCCCTCCCGCGGCCGGCGCGGAGCCGCCGCCGCCGTCTCGGGGTTGATTCGTAGCACCTTGCGAGGAAGTGAAACGTTTCGCACGGAAGGGGCGGAGCGTCCGCCCGCGGGCAGCGGCTCCTCGGCGGCGGCTAATAACAACATTAGGAGATTAGCTGCAACTTCTCCGCACTTCTCTAACCTTCCCCGGCCCGTAATTTACCGTGCTTTCTTCCCACTCTTTTTTCTTTCTTTTTATTTTTTTTTAATCTTTTTTCTTCCTTTTTTTTTTTTTTTTTTGGCAGGAAGATAATCTCTTTTTGTAAACTAAAGAATGGGGCGCGGGGGGTAATCCGAGGCGTTTCTCTCTGTCCGTCTGTCTTCCCCCCCTCCCCCCTCCGATTTTTAAACCCATTAGTCAGAGGCAGGGTGCAAACTAAAAGCTGCCACCACCACCTTTAGGAGGCAACTCGGCCCGCCGCACACCTGCCTCCCCGGCAGGCAGAGCAGGCAAGGGCAGGCGCAGGCAGGGGCAGGCGCAGCGCCGGCGGGACGGACGGCCGCGGGAGCGGGCCGGCCTCGCTCCTCGGCAGCGCAAGCGGCGGCAGAAGAAGAGCGGCTGCTGCGGGGGGACCGTCTCGCCGCCTCTGCTGCTCCTCCGGCGGCGTCTCCGTGCTGCGGAGGGGCCGGCTGGGCGGGGTGGGACAGCCTGCGGCGCGGGGGCTCTGTTTACGTACACACATAGCTGCGAGCGGGGAGTTTCTCCTGCCGGCGGGTCGTGCGAGCTGCCTGGAGGATCCCGAGCCAGAGCTCTCCCGAGCGGGGCGGGAGAGGAGAGCCGAGGCAGGGCATGAGTTTTAGCGCGAAAAGCGGCGCTTTGCTGAGCTCCCGGGCAGCGCGGTGGTGGTGGCGGCGGCAGCCCGGTCCCGCCTGGTCCTACGTCGGTGGCAGCTGGTCGCGGCCCATCCTGGACATGTCCTACTCCCGTCACTTTCTGGATTTCCAGGGCTCGTCCATCCCCAGCTCCATGAAGAAGCTGGTGGTGACTAAGCTGAGCCAAAACTTCAGGGAAGCGGTCACTCTGCAGCAGGACGCGCCCGTGCCACTCCCGGGAGACGGAGACCTTCTTGTCAGGAACAGGTGAGCCCCCTCCCCTCGCCCTCCCCCTTCGCGCCCCGGCCCCGCGGCGGCCCCCGCCGACTTCTGGCACCTTGTGGCCTCCTCCTTCCCACAGGGTCCCTCACTTCGGAGACCGGCTCCAAAGTTGTACCAGCCGCCATCTGGCGACTGCTAATTTAATTTTATTATTGTTGTTGTTGTTGTTGTTGTTTTGAACGGCTGGTGCTACAGCCCGGTCGCCCTATCCACGTGTGTGAGGGTGACACTTCCTCCTCCTCTTTCCGCGGCGGAGGGGTGTGTCTGTCTGTCTGTCTGTGTGCGCTGCTCCCGGCGTGCGCCTGCCCGAAGGAAGAGAAACACCCCAGGGCCCCTTTGCCAGGGGGTGGGGCGGCGGCAGAAGAGGCAAGTTCTATGTTCGGTGAGCGCCGAGGAGGGAGGGAGCCGCCGGGAAGCTCTCGCAGAGCCCCTCCCAGGCCTCTGCCCGGGCTCGTCACACGAACATAGTGCCCGGGGCGCGAGCGTGTCCCCATCGCACCCGCGCAGTCCCAGCGGGGACGCGGACGCGCAGGGCCCCGGCACCGCCGGGTGTGCGGGACCGCACCAGCCGCTCTTGCCTCGGCGCTGCCCCGCACGCCGCTCTCCCTCTCTGCCCCCGCGCCATCCATCTATCCACCCATCCCGCTGTGACTCACCGGGGAGGCCGAGGGCCGGGCCCGGCGCCACCCCCGTCCCTGCGCGCCAAAGGCGGGCGGCGGGAGGGGGCAGGGCGGCCCTCGGCCTCCCTCGGCGGGGACGAGAGCCCGCGGTTGTTGGCGGCTTTCGGAGTGGAGCTGGGTAGGGGAAAGGGTGAGGAGGTGACAGTTTTGCTTAGCATAACGCGCCGTAAATCCCACGCCCGGCACGGTGGCCAGCTCGCCGTGAAATGAAGACTCCTGAGGACAAAACGTGCCTTCCCGCAGCTGGCTCCATAAAAAACCTGCTCGTTCTCGGTGGCTCCTTCCTAGACACCGTGGTACCTTGCACTAAAACTAAGCGTTTTAAGGTCGTGAGGTTTCTCTGCTCACGAGGGGAAGCTGAAACTCTGGGAACTTTGGAGCAGACTGCGTGGCTGGCACTGGAGAGAATAGCACTCTAAGGTTCTTGTCAAGCAAGGAAATCGTAGTAACACATAGTTTGCCATGCTCTCCGTGGGAGCTTAAAGATTAGAGAAGCACTAAGTTGCCTTGAGAACAATGCTGCTAGTTACATTAAGGCAGCTGTGACACCGTGTGTATGTGTAACATACATTTATGTGTCCATATGTAACATATAAATACACATAAAGAGGGGGCAAGAAGAAAGAAGAGCAGAGACTCCTCCAGGAGCTCAAAAGAAAGCTGCTGTGGCACTTTAATCCAATGCTGACATCTCCCACTAGGATTTCTGAGACTAAAATTCCCTCCAAACCTCAAAGTCTAAAACATTGTGTTGCTGCATCCACTAATGACCGTGGAACAGTAATGGCATGAAACGGCCATCCAGCTGGAGTTAAATTCCTTTTTGTGGAAGAGGTCGAAAGACTTGAGATACAAGTAGCAAGTTTCGGGTAATGCAAGGCAGTGACATCCTTGTTTCTCAAATCCCCTCCCCTCAACATATGCACTTAGAGTCTTTCTCATCCCTCCCCCGCCCTCCTGTAAATTTAAAAAAAAATTTTTTTTATATATAGTTTCCACTGTAACTCTTCCCTTCTCCTTGTCCTCCCTCCCTTTGTTGGGTGGGTTCCCTGGGTGCTTGTGGGATGTGCACATCTCAAGGTAAAAGGGCTTATACCAGACTAAAGGCTGGAGCTGGTCCACAGATTCAGGCTGGCAATTACTGGGTTTTAACACATCAGCCTGTTACACACATGTTCTCGTAGTGGCACACATGCATGAGTGAGGATGGAGGGGAGGGAGAGGTGAACAATGAAGTCTAGGTTTAGAGTTCTTACATTTTGTATTATTTGTGTAATTTCTTCTCTATTTACTGTTATTTTCTGGAGAATATCACAGAAGACACAGGATCACATTACTGTAAGACATTTATGGAAGCTGCAGCAGGAAGCGAGTTCTGAATGTTTCCCCCTCTCTTGTCATTCTGGGGAAGCATTATCTCATCCTAGAAGGATGAGTCCCTGACTCTAGTTAGTTTAAAAAAAAAGAAACAAACAAAAAAAACCCAACCCCTAAACACAACTATAGATTTTCTAATAGGTAGAAGCATACAATTAAAAACAACACAATAAAGGACTTTTGAGTTCCAGGAGGGCATTTTTCATATTTATTTATTTTAGTCCCAGTCACATCCATGAATAGTATTAATTGCTTTGAGCTTTTCATGCAAAACAGTCCTCATTCACCACAAAAAAATCTGGTTTGGGATTTATGGGAATGGGAAATTAAAATCTGTGTATAGATAGATATTTTAAAATAAGAGGCAGTTAGGGGGAACTTTCTTATCTGTTAGAGAACTATGCCAGCAACCCCTACTTCTTTTTTATACAGAAAAAAAATAATCCATCTTTTATACAAAAATCCTTCAAAACTAGAAATCAGTTAAGGCAATTTTTTTTTACTTAGATTCTCTGTAGGAGAGGAAGAGGAGGGGAAAAGGTGGTAAAAAAGATCGTTAATGAAGCCATTTAAGTTTCTTATGTCCGTTTGTCCTGGTTTTGGGGAGGAAGCGGGGCGAGGGCAGGTGTGGAAGCAAGGGCTCTCTGTTTTATTGCAGAAGGACCCAAAGGCTGTGAAGATTTGGTCCTTCTTAAAGTTGTTGGGGGATTTTCAAGATTTTCTTGAGGAAGTGACATCTTTCCAAAATAACTGTAAGGATTTACTGTCTGCCTGGAAGATGGAAACAAAGTTTATAGGAAAGGGAGTAAAAGGGGTTGGGAAAGTTTTTTTGAACCAGGGGACTAATGGATCACAGTGGGAAAAGTGGAGGACTATTCCTGCTGAGTGTTTGGTTTAAATAATGTTTTTCTTGCATAGCACTGGTTTGGATGACTTTGTTTTGTCTGTGCTTAAGGCTGTGGTGCTGGTTTTCAGTGTCTCGTGCTTTGTTGTGGTACTAAAAGCAGCATTTCTTCCCCTCGGCAGTGTCCTCCTGTTTTCTGTAATAAACAGTAGGAGGGGGTTCAACGCTGTTGAGTATAAATAAAACGGGTGACTCAATGTGTGTAATAATTTAAAAAAAAACCAATCTCAAGCTTTTTTCACCCCCCCTTCAGGTTTGCATCTTGAGATGTGAGAAGCAAACCTCAATTAGAAACTTCAAAAGAATAGATTTAAAGGTAGAAAGTAAATCAAGGCAATATAAAAGGTCTTAAAACCCACCAGCATCCCAAGTAGTCATTACTTCTGTGCTTTCTCCTTTCCTCAGTCTCAGAAGTTAGTAGACTGATTTTCAAGTTATAATTCGTGCTTTTTACTACTTTTAAAAGCAAAGTAATCTAAGAAACTGCAGGCACATCCTGCCCACCTCACTTCTGTCAGCTGGAATGACAAGGCAGATTAGACACTATGTTTTAATCCAGACCTTGCATACGATCGTTTTAATGTGCAAGGAATCTAAGAGACTAAACAATCTTGAAAAAAAAAAAAAAGGCGGGGAAAAAACAAGCAGCCCATACAATGCGAACAGGAGTTTTGGGTTTGCACACAATAAAAAGGAGGTTAAAAAAATTAGGGGGGGGGAGGGAGGGCTGGACGGCAGGCTGTGTTGATTAATAATGATGAACCCAGGAGCCCAGGGAGGATCATTTCCCGTGGCCCAGCCGCCCCGCAGAGACGGGGAGGGCGCGGGTGCGTGTGCACGCGTGTCTCTGTGTGTGCGTGTGTCTGTGTGTGTGTGCAGGGGGCTGGGCGGGCGGCGGGGACGAGCCCCCCGCGCAGCGGGGCAGCGCACACGGCTTTGTCTGCCCCAGCCTCCTGCCAGAGCGGGCAGCGGCGGGCACGGCCGCCCCCCTCCCCGGGCGCCCCGCATCCCCTGCCCACCCCCGCGGAAAGCTCCGCATCCCTTGCCCGGCGCGGCCGGGCAGCACCAAGTTGGGCGCCGTGGCCCCTGCAGCCGCACGCACAAGTTGCGATGCGGCCCGGGCGGGGACGGGTTCGCATCCTCCCCGGCTGCAGAACAAAAGCAGCCGTGCGTGTGCTCGAGCCCTGCTCGGCAGGCGCCTGGCCCCCCGCACGACTCGCCCCTTCCCCGCACTCAAAGTTTTTGTCCTCAGAGGGTTGTTCTACCTGTCTTTATGCTGGCCTCGCTGCCGCGCAGCGCCGGGAAGAGGAAGCTCCTGGAGAGACGGGGGCTTGTTACTCCTAGTGCTGCGCTGCCTGCCCTTCTCGGGGGTGCCCTGCCCCAGCCGAGGGCACGGCTGCTCCGCACCCTTCCAAGGCGGACGCGCGCCGGAAGCGTGGGGAAGGAGGCTGAGCCCGTCGGGGAGCCGGGACCTGCCTGGCGGGTCGGGGCCGGGGGCAGTGAGCGCCCGGGGGTGGCCTCGCAGCTACCGAGAGCCCCGGCTGGGCGAAGCGATGAGGCCGGAGAGGGGGCGAGCACAGCTCCCCAGCGGCCCCTCACCCTCCGCAGAAACTGGGGTGTATGGGCGGGAGGAGGCCGGGGCAACGCCGACACGTCTCGCCTCGGTGCTCCAAGCCCTTCTGCCAGGCGCCCGAGGGACACGGTTTGCCTGGGAAGCTGCAACTCCGTTACCAATTTTTATACATCTTTTAGCAGTCCTGTATGGAAGTCACCTCAAAGCAGGATAATAGAAGGTTTTTTGTATCTACGAACAAGACGTAGGCATTTTTTGTTGCGAGTGAATCGAAGGCAGGATTACCAAGAGCAGCAGTCGCTTTCACCTATTTTATTGCGTGGATATGTTTACGCGTACGTGTCTTTTTACACATAACGTCGGTGAAAGTTTGAAGCTCCCCACGCTGTAAAGAATGAAGGAAATCAAAAGGAGCAAAGCGGTTTTAGTTCTTCTCGCTCTGTGTGCAAGCAATTTAAAACTACATACACGTACGATCTGAGCTTGTTGCTAACTGCAACAATTAAAAGTGCACTGTTTGCCTACTTCTGCAGCTTTTACGTGGTGTCAAGTACACCTTTCGAGTTGTCACATCCACATGTAGTAATAGTCCTGGCGTTGTTGTTACGTGTGTTTCTTTTTTACATTTTCCAGTTAACAGAACCTTCCCCCACCTTCCCTTGCCTGTGTAAAGATGTTGTTACTTAAAAAACTCCAAACTTCAAGATTCTTTGCATTTAAGCTAGATCATAACTTTGTTTTTATCATTATCTCTTAGTGCTTAATCAAGTTGTGAGAATGTCACTATCTTTCTATTAAAAAAAAAATGCCATCCATTTTCACCTGTTAGAGGTCAGTAGGACTTGATATTCCGTTTTAAAATTTTAGTCCTTCTGTGCAAGGTTGTTTTGATGTCTTGCAAGTAATTTATATAAAGAAAAATATTTTAACGTTGACATTAGCTACATCAAAAGGCAAATTTGCTGTAGTGACTCCATCAATTAAAAAGTACTTGCCTACAGTAACGTGACCTTGCAAATGACATCGATAGTTAATATGATCATTAGTCATTAACAGTATTATTATATTCAAAAATGTAAATTCGTTGCCAGAATCCACATATTTACCGCTCTGCATGTTTTATTCTTCAGTGCTTTCACATCTTGTATAAAGTGGTCAATTCATTTTCATCCTTTAACCTTTTACAGAATTATTTTTAGCTTGCTTAGCTTGGTCAAATGGACCTAAGGAAAATATAAGGGATTTTTTTTGTTTTGTTTTATGTTTCTGTTTTGGGACTTTTTTGTTTAGAAAATTTGTCTATAATTCTAGAGTAACAGAATGTAAACTATACAAGTCTGATAAAAGTAGTCTCTGGAGTGTACTCATTGTTCAAATATGCCAGTAATCAGAAAAAATCTGGTATTTATCCCAGAAATTTAAATTGAAGGTTGAACTTGGGAAGGAGTAACTCTCTTAAATACATTTTTGTTTTCTTCTAGATTTGTCGGCATTAATGCATCTGACATAAACTACTCAGCTGGTCGATATGATGCATCAGTTAAACCCCCATTTGATATAGGGTTTGAAGGTGTTGGTGATGTGGTAGCGTTAGGACTCAGTGCTAGTGCAGATTATACAGTGGGTCAAGCTGTGGCCTACGTGAAAGCAGGTTCCTTTGCTGAATACACAGTTGTGCCTGCCAGACATGCAGTTCCTCTACCCTCAGTGAAACCCGAGTTTCTTACTTTAATGGTAAGTGGCGCTACTGCATACCTCAGTTTGAAAGAGCTGGGAAACCTGTCTGAAGGCAAGAAGGTTCTGGTGACAGCAGCAGCTGGAGGAACGGGCCAGTTCGCTGTGCAGCTTGCAAAGAAGGCAAAATGCCATGTAATTGGAACCTGCTCCAGTGATGAAAAGGGTGGTTTTCTGAAATCCATTGGCTGTGACCGTACGATCAACTATAAAACTGAAAATGTCGAATCTGTGCTTAGGAAGGACTACCCCGAAGGTGTGGATGTGGTGTATGAATCCGTTGGGGGAAAGATGTTTGACTTGGCTCTCAATTCCTTGGCTATCAAAGGGCGCCTGATAGTTATTGGGTTTATCACTGGCTACCAAAACCCCACTGGCCTCCAGCCCATTAAAGCAGAGTTATTGCCAGCAAAACTGTTGAAGAAGTCTGCCAGCGTCCGGGGTTTCTTCTTGAACCATTACCTTTCTGAATACAAAATGGCTCTGAAGCATTTGCTCGAGATGTATGAAAGAGGAGACCTGGTTTGTGAGGTGGACTTTGGAGACATGTCTCCAGAGGGCAAGTTCACTGGCTTGGAGTCTGTATTCCGTGCTGTAGATTACATGTACATGGGAAAAAACATTGGAAAAATTGTAGTTGAATTACCTCACTCTGTCAACAGTAAGCTGTAAAAACAGAACAATGATATAAATCAGAAGAGAGAAAATGGGCACTTCATGCCCCAGATTTACTAGAAACAATTTCTTTTTTTAAGCTTAGTAATGGATATTATATTAAAAAACAGCACTAAGGTGTTAATAAAAAAGGGTGGGTTTGGGGTTTTTTGAGTTTTTTTCTTATAAGTGTTTAAATCAGTGGCTGTAGCACGGTCTTAATGGGCCCGTGTTTGATTCTGTCACTTCAGTTAGCGTGAGACAAGAACATTGTTCTTGACAGAATAAGTCTTGATGCAGAGGCAGATTTAGTCTGTCAGCCTGATTTGATAAGACTTCATATATAGTTCAGCTCAGAAAAAAAATCTTCTGGCAATTTTGATTCCCTGATTTAAAAATAAAATTGTTAGAACAAGACTAAATAAAGAGTTGTATCTTTGGGTTGCTCTGTTAATCTCTTGAAGTTTCTGGGAAAAAAAATGCTCTTGATTTTTTGTCACAAACATGATAATCATAACTCAGTTGCATCATGGATCATAGTAATATTCCTCGACTGGTTATACAGGGAAATTTATCCTCCAATGCTGACATGTCAGTGATGTTAAGCAACTTGATCTTTTTTTTTTTTAAATCATGTCTTTCATAACTATAAACAACTGTGCAATTTTCTTTCAAACCTTTAACTACAAGTTGCAACATAGTCTCATTTTCTTGCCTGTTAATTTTCTACTGCTGCTGTGTACTGTCCAGTCTCTCATTTAGTCAGTAATGAAAAGTTGTTGGAGCAGGATTTTGAGCCATGTTCGTGTGTGTTCAGGTCCTGTATATTTTTGAAGATTAAATAAAGTTTTAAAAGCTATTTAACTGTTCCTGGCATTTATTCATATTTATGTATTTCTTGCTGACTAGCTCTTTTGTAGGTATTCTCCATTCTGTAGAGTTCTTTGACTGCTCATTTTTTACGTGACTTCCCATAACCAGGCTACTACTTCTACTTTTACCAAATATTGCTTCTGCAGAAGCCCTTTTACAAACAGCAAGACCATTTTAAATCTACAGTCACAGCACCTGGTACAGGTACCGATGCTCAGGCATAGATTATCTAGTGGGTGAAGTTAAAAGGTTTTGTAAAGTTTTGAAAATTCTTCCTCACTTAGTAGATATTATTAATGATATGTACAGTGGAAATTCCAGCTTGAAGCATAATATTTTCCAGAACAATAAAATACTGAAACTGCTTGCTCCACATCTTTTTTCCATTGCAAATGTTTAAAATCTTAAAGGCCAATTTTACCACATCTTTTGAAATTATATTCGTTTGTATGCAGTTGGGGAGATGAAAATTTCCTAAGATCATACACCTCGTAATAAACATAATGATAGACTGATAATGTCTAGGGCTTGAAGGAAAAAAACCCAGGTAAATTTAATTTTAGAGCATTATTCAGGCCTGACTGTACACACTTTTTTAAAAGTAACATACGAAAACATATATTTTATTCAGCAGTACAGGCAGTAGAAAAAGTATTTCTAATTTTGATTTAGCACATTTTTACTATAATTTTTTATTGTGATGTAGTTCATCATAAGGAGTTGTGCACAATGGACAACTGTCCCTTTTTGGGGTCATGCCTGACTACTAGGTTTAGTCTCACTTTGGTAGATTTTGGGGAAGGGCAGAATGGCTTGAGTCTTTGTTACCATTTCTCTTTTACACAGGGTAAATGTGAAACCACTACGATTTTTGTTTTCACCAAGATCTGCTTTTGGAAACATACTTCCTCTTTCATCTCTAATATTATAGATATTGTGTTGTGTTTGTTTATTGGCCTTCCAACTGGATACTAGAAAGATGCAAACACTCAAGTATTATACAAGATTAAGAGCATGCAAAGTTCTCACTATTTTATTTCTAGGCATATGGTGTCTTTTCTTGTTCAGAGACAAGGCAATGTGCTTGGTCAATAAATGCATCTTTAAAATGTATCTTGGAATATACTATGGCAAAATAAAAAGAATAAAATTGATTACACCTGTGATGCGTGCAGAAGAGTAGCATGGGTAACAATTTTTCAAATTAAATTTCTGCAGTAAAATGCCAAAATCCATCCAAGTTGCCCAGTTTTCAGATGTGTTGATCACTGTCAGTTCAATAGATTTAATGTTTCTGAAGCAGTGAATTCCATATGTTTTTGTCACAAAAAAAATTATTCTTGTAACAGGATTCTGTTTGGACTTACAAGATTCTACTTTCTTTTTAATATGTTACTTCATATATAACATTGCGTAATGCAACTGCCCTAGGCTCTTTCACTGATCAAAATAAGGGAAAAGAGGAACCTCTGGAAGTTTCACACATATATTCCAGATATGACATGTTATTAGTTTTAATTTTGGCTTCAGGATTATTGTTGAGCACTTTCATATTGATCACAGGTTAATAAAAGTTTTATATTTGCTACATGCACAGCTTGTTTGGCCAGTGTACAAATTTCATAGCCCTTTTGGTGTTTGGGTTAGGCTTTGGTCATTGGGCTTGTCCTATTCATCAAATGCCTATGTTAAGCTGAAGGAGTAGCTCAGGATAAATGTGATTGCTCTTCCATGAATGAATCTTGAATGAAGAAGTAATTTTTGGTTTTAAAGATATGATTTCTATCCCTTAAATTGCTGAAAGAGAGCATTATTGGTAGAGAGGGGGTGAAAAGTATTTCTGAAACACGCAGATAAAGCTTTCCTGATGAGTTTCACGATAAATTTGGGGTTGCAGGGAGGAAAGAAAAAAAACAAACCAACTTCTCTTTATTTAAAAGTATATTCTACAAACTTACAGTTATGAGAGCAGGGCTGACTTTGAATAAGTAAGCTATGATGGATTTAAATAATGTTTAAATATTAGATGGCTAGGAAAATGTATATGGCATGCACACACTGAGAGGTTTAAATGATGATAGGACATTCAATATACAAGGAAAAGAAATACTGTAGCGTCACAGCAAGGGATTAATAACAATACACTTAATATGCTTGCAAAAAAGGTGTATTAAAAGCTGTGTGCACAGTGGGGACTTAAATGATTAAAAATAATAATACATTTGCCTTGGAAGTACTAAGTATACTATATGTAGAGAGCAGGGATTTAAATAATAATACTATTAATAATAGCAGCTCATTGAGATGTGGTTGCTAGCACTACATCCTAATTTTACCTTTCTAAATGAATTTGCCACAGAGGAATCTGGCATTGTTTGCAAAGGCTAATAACCAAATTTCCCTTCCCTACACACATATGCTTCCATGGAAAAACAACAAAGAACTAGATGAAAAGCTGGCTTTTTTCCTGAGTCTGTCACATGTGTGCATACGCACGCGCACACGGACACACGCGTACTCACTCGCTCTCTCCTGGCCTGCAACCCTCAGCACATTTAACAGATATGCTTCCTACTTAATTGCTATGCTGGAATCTCCTAATACCTTTCTGAATTAAGTTAGGTTTCTACCAAGCAGTAGTTTGCCCTGTGTTTGTACATGTACATGTGTGTGTGTGTGTGTATACATACAGGTAATGTATATATTTAATAAGTGGATACGAATAACTGCTGTGTCATGTAAATACAAATAATTACACTCTCTCGAGGAAAAGTTTGCAGTAGTGTTTGCAGAGATTATAGATATTCCTACTTCTGTCTGAGGAGTAAAGAAATTTCTCTGCTGAATGGCTGTTAGTATCTATTTTACAAGATTTACTCATTTTCAGGTACCTAATGTAGCTGCTAGCATGCATGCACGACAATACAATTTATATGGTAAATGGAACCAAATAATGGCTTCACTGAATGTTATGGCTGCACTGAAGGGAAATGTCACGGTAAATAGCTGCCAAATTATGGATCATGCCGAAGTGTCACAACTGCACTAAAGACAAATAGCACTAGAGGCTATTGCCACTGTGACGCTTTTGAGTTATGAAGAAGAGGAGCAGCCTGATGTGAGCCTCTTTGTGTCCTCATTATAGCAAAGGGTTACTGGTGCAGTGTACAAGAAAACCTAGTCCTACGTGGTGACTAGTTATTAATCTGTTCTTTTTGAATCTAACAGCTGTAGCAAAACAGAAAATCTTTTCCTTGCTTTATGAATACATATAAACACATACAAACAAAGAAAAACCTGCAGGTTTTATGAATGTAAATGTGTACAGGAAATGACTGGTAATGGAAAAATGTTGTAATAAAATAATCTAATCAAAGAATATTATTAAATTTAATATCATATGTGTCTGAAAGCTTTAGTTGCTTCTTATGCAGATAAATGTGTGAAATATAAGCAATAATGCACTTTCTTTCTTTGTAAAGACTTGAGTAGTAAGGACATTACCAACTAAATTGCTTCTTCTAAACTGAAGTGTGTCCCGGTTTCTTTCATTTTAATGGCAGGGTAATAAAGATGAAAGACTAACATTTTAACTGATGGATCCCTTAAGCTACAGAATAGAAATTTATTGTGTTTTGAGAGGATATGCTAAATCCTGAAATGTGGAAAAAACCAGGGAAATCCCAGGTAAAAGAAAAGCAAAGTAACCTTTTTTTTTCATCACTATTATTATGATGACATACTTTTATGAATTGAAAACTACATACTGCTCTTACTTAAGCTGAGAAAACAGTACTGGTCTTTCTTTTGAGAAAAAAATATGGGGGGAGTTATTTGGAGGGGGACAAAAAAAGATTTGGAAATGGAGGGACCTCACTCAGCAAGTGATCCCTTCTTTCTACAGTCACTTTTCAAACCCTGCTTGCAGTGTTCAGGGAAGTGAGTTGGATGCTCTGCACACTGTTGTACACACCACAAACGTACCGTCCGTAACACAGCACAATTGTCAGTTGCTGTTTTACAGAGGGGCCAGAGCTGAACAATCATGGTGGATAAATTACTATTCTATTCTACAGCAAGTGGCTTTCCTACCATGTGAAGCTTAAGGTCATTGGCAGGGCAACGAGGGGGAAGC
The DNA here is from genome assembly GCF_025592945.1 of Manacus candei. NCBI lineage: Eukaryota > Metazoa > Chordata > Aves > Passeriformes > Pipridae > Manacus > Manacus candei. The sequence continues at coordinate 1,031,630 of NW_026138136.1, read as the reverse complement.
TTATATATTAGTTAAAACTAATGCACTAATAGTGTTCAGATAGAGGAACTATACCAATTAATTAAAGGTAGATTTGTTCTTCAAGGGGGGGTGATGACTCGAAGACTTATTGTACCAAGAGATATGCATGTATATGTATGTGTACTGCTTTCTTACTACTCCCCTTCTTGCTACAATAATCCTAGGGGTTTTTTTCCTTTTTTTTTCTTTAATATCTGCATTAAAGCCTTCATTATTCATCATTGCAGAAATCCAGACTTCAGAAATAAGAAAATATTCTCAAAAGATTTTAAAACTTTATTAATACATTCTGCTTACAATTTTTACAGTGTAGACTAAGGGGGGAGGGGAAGAAAAACCTGTCAAAAATTAGGTAGAACATCCTTGAATGGCAATTAGCATGCCCAGAATTTATTTTATGTGCAGCACAGTTGCAAGTAGCTGCTTCTTATTAAATGAAAATCCTGTATTATGTACTTCAGGAACATTCCAGCTAATGAGTATGTAATATCCTTAGTGTAACACAGAACTTCTTTTTGTGTTCACAACCACAAAATGCTGGAAACTTGACAAATGATATCATTTAAGACAGATGCCTGCCTTAGGGACCTGTTTTTTGGCTTCCTGTTTCTGGTTTTTATTTCAATAACATTTGTAATTGCCACAGGATCTGTACCTGTATAGTGTTTTAACCCCTTCACATATGCCCCATTCCATTAACTCCTTCAGTAGGTACTCAAGAATACAATATTTTTTCTTTTTCCTCCCTGGCTGTGCATTCTTCCTGCTCTCACAAGGACAGATATACACATAAATAAAAGCTGTATCCTATTAGACCAGATGAAATGGTAACATCAGAGGGGGTAAACACTTACTGCACTTGCTGTGTTTTACTAGTACAAAAGTACATCTAGACCAGACCCAAGGCAAAACCCAAGAAACTGTGAGGTACAGCCTGCTGATTATCAGCAAGAGACAACAGGATTCTGTGTACATGGCCTAGGCACATGATGGCTTGATCTCAGTTATAATTTCCAATGTGTATCTCCCCCCCTTAAACTCACATTCTTTACTTAGGTTATAGGGCTGGAGGATTTTTGACATCACTTCAATTGATGCTGGTTATAAGGGGCATTTGGGCAGTGCTGGTTCAACAGGAGTTGTAAGTTGCTGTGCCTCCAGCAGAGCCTGCTTCATGTAAAACCCTTATCACAGGACAAAAGCAGTTTTCAGATCCCAAGGCACTCAGCACAGATCCTGGCAGACTGCAAGAAACCTGCCTGCAATCCATAACAGCCCAGAGGTTTTGTTGGTGGTTTATAGCATGTTCTCTCTCTGGCTTTTTTTTGTAGGTCTTCAAAAAAACCTTTACAAATGGGCTGTGTACGAGAAGCTTACGTGAGTCTACATAAGGAATTTTCACTGGGAAACTTTACTGAATCCTGCACATTGCTGTAATAACAAATAAAGGCTTAGAAAGAGGATGAGCTCTTGGCACCTACTCTACAGGTGAGACTTTCCTACTTGTCATAAGCAGTTAGCTCTCCTGGACCTACAGTGTTTTCTGATGTCATTTTGAAGCAAAAACTCTGCATTCAAGCCTTCTGTCATAGGACATGTAGATACATTGCACCTATACTCTTAAGACAAGTTTACCCCATGAAGTGTTGAACAACCTTATCTTTCTTCAGAACTGAGGCTGATGTCTCTTAAAACCTCAAGAAATGTCTCTTTACTGCAAGACCAGACAGCACATCATAAAAACCTACCCTTCAGGCTTTCTTTAAGAGAAGGAGGGGGAAGTCTTCCTGTTCTGTCACAAGAGAGAGGTCAAAAGGACCAAGCAAGTGCCAGACCAAGTCACTTCTGCTGTTCCAGGGTTCATTTTCAGAGAAAGTAGGCAGGCACACAAATCTCATTATGCGTTACAAGGATCTGTGCACAGGCTTCTTGTGCACTGTCTTAAAACCATACCCCTAAGGGACTCATTCACAAAGGGAATAGAAGGAAAGGAAATTTGTATATTTTCTGGAAGCAGTAAGACTTGACATGCAGCGCAGTTCTGGCTGATTACAGCATGCCTCAGGTGAGCTGGAAGGCACAAGGCCGTCAGCCAAGTGATTTCAACCACCCAGGAAAGAGAACTCCACAGAAATGCATTGTGTGGCATGTCTGATTGCTACAAAGAAAAACACTCCAACTTTATTCACAGTGGCATGGCATTATTGGCATGACTGTTCCTGGCAGCCTATCAGAAAGCTTTATTTGCATCCAGAGTTTTTAAAGCCATTTCATAACATTAAACAAGAATAATGCCTGGCTTATTTGCCCCTTGACACCTATGTGTAATCCCTCATTGAAGCCCTAATGAGGGGTTCTCCTTGAATTGTGTTACTTTCAAAATAACCCCTGCATACAGGCAGCCTAATGTACCTTTCCTCCCTGTGTAGGGTGTGGCAGGAGTAGCCAGATGAAAGTGGATAAAATACATTATTTTATTGTATCCTCGGTAATCAAGATGCGGAGTCAGTTACTGGATCATTTGACTTCTTCCTGAGCTGGGAAACCTCAATCTACTATCACAAGTGCCTACAAATAAGAGAGATATTGAGTCGGTTTCCTCTCCAGGGAATGTAAATGAGGAACAAGAATAACACTCTTGAAACAGTGTAAAAACGGTCTCTGAGGAGAACCTGGCTCTTAGTTCTGTGCGTATGTTCATCCTGCTGGAAAAAGCAGTTCTAACAGACCTGGCTAACCTCAAGTTGTAGTGAAATTTCCCAGGGCCTCCAGATAACTCCCAAAGTCTTGGGAGATTCAGTATGTTCGTAGTCAATGATGTTGTAAGAGCTATGGTGGCAATGGCATCAGCTTTGCAATTTCTGATGGCGGCTGGCGGCAAAGCAAGCCTTGCTCCAGAGGAACTGCTAAAAAGGCAACCCTCCAGTTCTCAGGTATTATTCTTCTCTAAACGAATAGGACTGTGAAGGACAGATTATTGTCCATCCTAGTTTAAAAAAACAGCTCTTCCTCTCACTCCCATAAGTCACAAGCCTGAGTTACTTGATAGATAATTTTCCCTTTTCTTCTCCCTCTTTCTGTCTACCTCCCTCTCTACTCCCAGTAAAAAAATGGGGGGTGAAATAATCATAGAGGGGAAGGCTGCTGAAAATGTTTCAGGCTTTCCTCTGTCTTTTCAGGAGGGTAGATCAAGTATCCTTGCCCTGTAACATGTAAACCTAACAAAGCACACAGTTTTGCCTATAGGCTCTGCAACAAAATTTGATTAGATTTATGGCAAATGTATCCAGTTTTCATTTTACCACAGAAACAGACATAATTCTTTTTTTAATGTACGAAATCCTTTCTAGCTACATAGGGGGAAAAACCCCAAAACAACCCACCAAGGACTCTTTCCACCTATGTGATTTAATTTGCAGTGTCTTTCATTCTGTTAGTGGTACAAGTTATTGTGGCAACTTCTATTTCATTTCTGTCTTTTTTGTTTGTGAAAAGCTGACATGCTCAGCAGTCACAAAACACACATCATGGTGTGAGAGTAAAGAGCCAAATATAACTCCTTTTCCGCAAAGTTGAAATTGTAGCAGTACAAAACAGTTCAGCAGTGGTTCACATGGGATGAACCAGAATCCTAAAAGGTGAGTGGCAGGCTGTGGATAAAAAATGCTGTAGAGACAAGGGTTGTATCTAGCAGGGGCAAAAAAATGTTTGGATAGTGGTGTGCTCAGGTGACTGGAGGAAAGCCAGAGTTTGTTCTTCACCTCAGATGAGTTCAACAAGTAGCAACAGGCTTTTTCCCCCCATGTAAATCAGATGCAGTCCTAAATCTAACACAAGTGCTTCACAAATATACTGCAGTGAGCATTAATGCCAGTGTCCTTGCTTTCTAGACTATTTTCTTCCACCTTCCTGGCATTATATCGCATTTTCAACTAATTAGAGACAAATGCAAGATGGGAAGATGATTGCTTCCAGAAATAGTCAGAACTTTACCAGTCATATATAAATGGCAGCGGTACCTCTTAATGTTTTCAGTAAACAAAATGTTAATAGTGCCTTCATGATGGCTGGTGAGGAATGAACATGGTCATTCAGGCTTAGATTTTGTTGAAGCTTCCCAGCATAATTTTGGCAGAGTACAACTGACATCCCCACTTATCCAAATGATGGAAAAGTTTCTTAGTCCTTGAAAACTAGCTATACTGTACCAGAGGGAATACAGAAAAAGGTACTGTTCCAGTGCTTTCTTGTCTGCCACACAGTAAGTCAAAAGGTTGGACAGCCCCCAGTTCTTACACTTGTACATCAGGCAACGTGCACGAAGGTCTGAAAACAAGCATATTTGCACTAAGTACCAGTGTCACTCCAAGAATATACAATTTCGGAGTGTTGTGAGTTAATTAATCTCTTTCTTCAATACTGTATTTAAAAAACACCACCAACTCTAACATGCAGTTCTATTCTTTGTCCCAGGGTTGCCCTGGTTCTGCGCCTGGCAGGCTGACTTTGCTCTGAAGTGCACCAGCTCTCCATACCTTGTATGTTTTAATGCCGACACTGATCTTCAATCAGCCTTGCTCTGGCCTTCCAGTGAAAATACGCCAAAATGTCATAGGTTTCCAAATGAAATGCAAATACTGAACTTTCTGAAATTTACTGATAGTATTTTACTCCTTTACTGCATCTGAGCTGTACCAATGAGGCACAACGGAAGCAAGGGTTTAAGATTTCTGACAGCAAAGGTCTTTGCACTTGCCACTCCACACGTGTCTCAGCTGGATGGTCCGTGACACCTTGATGGTCTTAAAGGTCTTTTCCAACCTAAATGATTCTACAGTTCTACGTCCCATGAAGAATATGAGTCGTCTGCTTGCTTGCTCACTCAGCATAATGAAATGAAGCAATGAAATACTCAAAGTCAGGTCAGACTACCTTTTGTCATACGTAACTGTTATTACACAGATGTCACAGCAGCAGGTGCAAAATAAATACCTGGATAATGGAAGCCATTTTCTTTGCCTTTAGCCACAGGCATCAGGTCTGATTTACTTGTAGCTGGCAGCTAGAGAGCATGGGAGAGCCAGGTCCCTATAGCCAGGCTCACTTTTACATGCTCAGAGGTGGGACAAGATAGCCACAGTAGAAGCTGCTCTGGAGAAGATTGTCTTATTTTTCTCCTCCCCATGTTCCCTACTATTCTGCCAGAGCAGAGGGGTTTAGCAGAGCCATGAATCTATGCTTACGCACTGCCCTTTCATCATTTGGACCTCGTTGGATGTACACAATCTGGAGCAGTCTTTGCTCAAGGCAAACAAAGTAAAGGAGGAGGTGACATTTCAGTCTTTCATTGCAGAGTCATTCAGGTCACTTGCTGAAATTATAGACACCAGCTCCAGCAATGTTAACAGCCAACTTCAGATTATTAACCATCCTTTGGATAGCAGTACATTTATGGTGCCAGCGTGTGGAGAATTCCTCCAAATTACAGGGTGTCCTAACACAGCCGGTCAAACCACATGGACCTCTAGATGCAGTAAGCAGTGTAATTAAGTCTGTTTTCTCATTTGTGCTTTCCTAGCAGCACTCAAAATACACTCACAACCACTGATGCTGCTCTTTGCATCAGGCTATGAAAGGAGATAAGAGGGAAGTAGCTCATTAAGAAGACCAACCATTTTCTTTTATTGCATTATTTATGTTTTGGGTGATAATATATCCAGGGCAAAGTGCACTCAAGAAGCTTATTGGCCTGTAGGTGGTTTCATTGAATTAGATTTAGAAGGGAGAAAGCTAGAGAAATTTCTTTTACCTGCTGTTTTCCTGAAAGACTTGAGCTTTTTCTTGCCCTCATCAGGCCATATATTGTCAATACCTTTGAGATCCTCCAAACTTCATTAGCCCTTTCAAATATTTCTGGGAAAGGCAGTGACTGGTTTTTTTCCCCCAAGGCTCTAGAAATTCTTCACTGCAACGATCACTAGCATCCCTGGTAGGATCCATTTTTTAATAAAATTACATTCTACATAGTAGCAAACAAACATGAAGAGGACCTAAGCATTTACATCATAAAGATGATTTAACACAAAGAAGTCCATGTTAAAAAAAAAAATCAATCAGAAATAATAATAATACAAATAGTGTTCATGAATGCTTATTTCCATTTCTTAAATTGTATATTATAGCTAGTTGAGAACTGCATTAATTATGGTCCTTCCTCATATTCTTTCTTTATTTTCCTACAGAGCCATTTTCACTGTGTAACACTGCTGCTGTATATTTGGTTACCTATGTACAGATCCAAGGATAAATTTTGGCCCTGACCATGGAATATTTACTCACTTTCAAATGTAAGTAAAAGAAATGAAACCGATTAACTGGAAACTGTGAGCTGAGAATTCCTCGTTTATTGTAATGCCACTCCTGTCTCTCTAGCTTTTTTTCTGTTGCTTTTCTGCTATAAACGTAACACCTATGATTATTAACACCAAAGAAAAAAACAAAAAACCCCAAACAAACAAACAAAACCAAAAACCCAACCAAACAAAATAAACCCCAAACCTGGAAGAAGCAGAGGTGATAGGACCCATCAGATATTCCAAAGAGAACATGGTAAAATTTAGGTTGAAAACAGAGGCTGTGCCACCTAAGGAGCATATGCCAAGTCTGCTCCTCGCTATGGAGAGGGTCTCTAACAGAATTCATAGAATTAAGAGACCAGACAACATCTAGAAAGAACTGCTCCTCGTACTCTTTTAAGCACTGAAAGCGTCCACTAAATATGCTGAGTGTGGAGAAGAATGGCATCTTAATACTAAATGAGAAAGCATTGTTTAAGTAATTAATAAAATACTGAAATACTTTCAGTATCTGAAGGAGTCTCATAGCTAAAAAAAAAGAGAAAAACAAAAACAAAGAAACATGAGGAGGGCAAAAAATTTCTGATTTTCAAAATAATAGAATTAGTCTGACTGTATATACTATTCATTGCCTTTCTGAATTACAGATCACTGAGATCTCCATCCAGAAATGCAATGTACTGGTGGCATTCATCTTGTCAATGATATATACTCAGAGGGCTATTTCTCTAATTGATGGCTTCATCATTCAATTCAAGATGCATAAGGATAGCTATTGTTATCTAACACTATCATATGTTCCTATTGTTCCACACTTCTCTCCTTGTCAATAGCATCCAAGATATCCTATCTAAATCTTCCAGATAGCAAAAGAAAGGTGCTTTATTTGTTGACTCCACACATCGCATTATTAAACATTTGTGAGCAACCTGCACATCTCCCCACTGACATCTTTAAGTATTCAATTAAAATTGGACAAGAGAGTACAGCATTACAAATAAATACTCAGTTATATGAAGGCTTTGCATTGAATTCTTAAATTATTCTAATACAGGTGCTTGCTAGCAGGCACTTAGTTGAAATCAGGACAGTGAGACGAGTGTGAGAATGAATGGTGTGTGAAAGGGAGGAGGGCAGATTGCTTTATGGTGGAGTCATGGCAGAGGTTTGACAGGAAATGCTTCTCCCAATACAGCTAAGCAGGGAAAGAGAACCCTATTATATGGATGAGCGGGGCTGGCACTGGCATCTTGTCATTCTAACTTGTATAAGTAAGCAAGCTTAATTGCTCCTTGTCTTTTCAAGATGACTTTCCACCAACAATCTCATTATCACACACATATGTTTATTGCACATATCCAAGTGCCTTCATGCAGACCTGAATGCAATGAGTAAAGCAGTAGTATTATGTTTTCCAGTAACATTGTCTTTTCCTTTTTTTAAATTTTAACCAGACGGATGTGACCTGCCTTTTCCTTCTGCGACTAACAGGGTGACCAGAGGCAGTGGAATGTACACCAGGGTTGGAAAGAATAAAACCAGAGGGAAAGCAAGCTGTCAAGAGAACAGTGTACTGAAGAGAAAAAATGTAAAACGTGACTTCTATTTACCATGATTAATATGTAAAGTTAACTTGTTTGTCATGGAATATATTAATATGTATGTTTCCCCATTATGTAGATCTTTTCTTATATTACTTATTAGAAAGGGATACAATCACAATGATGGGGTACGAATGCCACTTAAAAATTAGGTGATGCCCAGTCAACATAATATAACCACTAATGTCATTTCTGATTTAGATGTGGTGATATCAGTGTAATTGCCGCTGGGAAGAAATTAAAATGGCTGTTAATGATAAATAAAATGACAAGGAGGAGGATCCTCCTTCACATATAATTCCAAGCAAAATACAACTGCTGACTTCCTTAAGCACTCAGTGCTGTTCATTGATATAGGAAACAAGCAGGTTTTGTGCAGCTGCATGGTCACAAGAGCTGCACTGCCTTTTCCCAAGCCCAAACATACACCCTGTAGGTCTAATAAGATTTCACCATGTTACTTCCAGTCAGGGAAGGTGCAATAGTGAAGCTCACACGAAGTGAATCTTAATACTATTCTAACAGAAAGCACTGTAGCTAGCAAACAGAAAGATAAGCAAAAATAGGGTAGAGCCAAGGGTACAACCATGCATGGCTTTTCAAAGCCTCCAAATACTCCGCCTTGTTTTTGTAAACACAGGCAGCCTTAACTCACAGATCAAAAGACCTTCCTACATTTGTTTTATATCATAACTGTGTCAAGAATGAGCTACAAGAAGCATCGTTCACCCACTGCACATGGCTTGTAAGCCTAGTTGAGAGCATCTTTCAACTCATTCACACATTAAAAGTCAGAAAACCAACATTTGATTACTAGTTATAGCATTAAGATCAAAGACCATATCTTCCCATCTGTGAAGAGCAAGAGTCCAGTTGTTTTCTCCTCTCTGCATTTACAGAAGAATCAAAACACAAAATCGATGTTATACTCCACATCCCATGAGTAACATAGTTCCAGCCTATAAAAATACAAGGCAGCCACTATAACTTACATACATTTTCTTGCAAAGAAGATAACTCTAAGCAAATCTGTAGTCACATCTTCACAATATTCCAAGTCTACAGTTATCCAAAGCTCAGAGTTGGCTTGATCCACAGGTGTTATCCTAGTATATAAAATTATAACACCTCTTAAAAGGGAAACTACCATATACCTGCCATTTACTCTTCTTTTGATATCTTAAAAATCAGTTGGGAAACAAACAAACAACAAAAACCAGGCAATGTAGGTTGGTGTTATTTCATTATCATAGCTGGGTTTTTAGTTACCTGTTGGTCTAAGAAGTTTAAAAATATAGATAAAAATCAACCTTAACCTGGAGAATAAACCTGTCCACTTTCAGGTGAAACCTATTTGCTGAATCAGTTCTAGCTGATACAAATTCTTTTGCAAGGGGTTTACTCTTGGGTACATAGAGCCAAACCATAACAGGGGCAGTGAAAGAAAAGGTAGTACAAAAATGAAGAGTGGGTAACGTGCTTTATAAAATATGGCAAATTAACACAGAGAAGACCCTAGTGAAACAGCTGAACCACTGGCCTAGCATTTTGAGATATATAGGATTTTCTTTTTTTTTTTTTTGGTGGTCTGTTTTACTAGAGGGTATGTGAAAGGAGTGCAGAGCTCAGCCAACCCCCAGCTAATTCCTTTGGCTCCTTTGCATGAAGATCATTTGCTGATAAATTGTTACAGACACATTTAGGCAACAAGTTTTTATAGGATGCCTGATGCTGTTTATAATGCAATTAGTTTTATTTAGTGTATGCATTTTCTTATGCATTGTTGTTCTTTGGCTGGCAAACAATAACAATGAAATCTGCACCCTTCAAGTGACTGATGCTTCCCCCATGTTTCCTGGATTTGAGCTGTCTTTTAGGAACAAAGAGTCATCAAAGGAAAAAGCCTACCTAAGTGAAGGGAATTTTATTTTAATATTTGTTTGGGAAAGTAAGAAAAAGAGAATGTGGACCAATGTTGATCTTATTCCTTTGCCAGCTTTGCAAAAGACACTAGGAACAGTTTATTTTAGAAAGCAAAGCATTTTGATGTGCTCCAAAAGAGCTGCAAAGAAAAGCCTTTGTATGAGTTCGCATATTGAAAGACTCCTTTGAATATCTACACAAGCATGCCTTGGATAGTTAATGAAAAACCACCAGTTCAGACATCTCCAAGCCTCTGCTCACCAGCAAAGTACTAAGGAGGCATCAGATGTCTGCCCTTTTTCCAGCAGTGGTGAGGTTCTCCAGGCAACAAATTCTCCATGTGTGTGCCCTTTTCTGCAGGGCCTACCACCAGGTACTGCAAGGGTGTTATATGCCTAGTTTATCTTTAAGCTGTGCTGGCACTTTTGCACGAGATATTCCTCCCATGTCTGATAGGTGTCCATGTGGTACAAATAATCCAGCCCTCAAAAAGAGGTGATCTGAGCACCTATCTGAGATACAGGCAGGGAATAGACTTAAATTCAGGTCTTCCAATGTGATTCAAATGCACACGTTTTAGAAGTGTCCTAACCACAAAAATATAGGGACTGTTTTTGAAAAGGGATATACCTTTTTGAAGCTGCTCTGCTTAATATAAATTATATTAAATGTAGCAGGAGAACTCAGGTACCCTATTCTTGACTGGCCATTGTAGTTGCTACACCTTAAAGTCAATTTCTTTCTCACAGCTGCAATGCTTTCCTGCGCATTACCTTATCATCAGAAGAAAATCTTTATGCTGAGGACAGCAGAGCAGTAGAACAGGCTGCCCAGGGAGGTCGTGGAGTCTCCCTCTCTGGAGACATTCAAAGCCCACCTGGACACATTCCCATGTAATATGCTCCAGGTGACTCTGCTTTGGCAGGGGGTTGGACTAGATGATCTCCAGATGTCTCTTCCAACCCTAACTGTTCTGTGATTCTGCCCATTGCCTCTCGTCCTGTTGATTGACAGCATCAAGAAGAGCCTGGCTCTGTCGTCTTGACAGCCTCCCTTCCCATCCTTAAGCCAGTCAAGACCTTGGCTTTGCACCTTGCTGGGAAAACAGCAAACAGTGGGGTGTTTGGCCCAGGGAGGTGGTATGGGCTGAGCAGAGCAGCGCAGGGAAGTCCTGCCTGCTGGCTGGTCGGCACACTCCTCAATAGAACCTCTCTGTCAGCTTCCCCATGAAACTTCTGCCTTACCCCAGCCCAGTTCAGGCTAGTAATTCCCACAGGATTTTTTTAACCACAGGCTGTAGTACTGTATAATTATGAAAGTATTTTATAAAAGATATTCAGTTGTACATCGCAAAGAACTCAGAGTCTTTGAAAACTTTGTGCTTCCCTGCTTTTTTCCCACATGCTGCATGGCCAGTTTGAAGTACAAGTGTGAAAATGGACCAAACCATCTCTGCACTTTCCCTGTCCTTACTTACTTGAGGCAGACCTTTCTGGGAAAAGCATTTCCCTAGGGCCACCACTGACCAAATAGATATGGAGGACAGCAGGGAGCAATCAAATCAGAGCCAGCACCTTGATTTCCCTGCAGGGATGCCCAAAGGATGGTGTGCCACCTCTAGCCCAGCCCTCTCTGTTCCTGAAGTGCTATTCTTCAGTGGGAGGCAGAGAGCTACCTGTGATCATGGGGATAAAATGGATTGCAAAGTAATATTTATAGCTCTAAATGGAATGTGATGAGATGAAAAACAATTCCCCTGTTTGAATTCCTGTGTTACTTTCAAAGAATCAAGAAAACCTAATGAGCATTTATTACTGTACAGCTCTCTCTCTTACTTCCCTCGTGGAAATAGTTGCACAGATTTCTCAATCTCTTCCACTTCCTGAGCCTTGTTTTGAAGTACATGATTGCATGTATGCCAGTTTAGATGGGGTAACGAGTTGGCATATGCCACATGCTGGAAAAAGGGGCCAACTAAACAAAATGTAAAGTGGCAATATTTCTCCTCAGTGAGGGCCTGTTTCAGCCCAAGCGTGTCTGAAAGTGCCTAACTTTAAGCAGGCACATAAGTGCCCTGCTGAAGGAGAAGAGTGGAACTCCATTCTTGGAGTGAAGCACATGGAGTTTAACTGCTTTGTACCCCAGCCTAAACTAATAGTATTGTATTTCTTGTTCACCGAGAACAAAAGCAAGCCAGTTTGGGATCATGCTCACCTAGATGCTATCAGAGGTTAGCAAAAATGACTGGTCAAACCTGTCAGGACTAAACAGTTGCATCAAGCAATGGGGGGAGTCTGGGGGAAGGAGCGTACCAGAGTTGCAAATAGAGAGACAGAGGAGCAGGAGGAAAAGATGGAAACTGCGTGTCCTGAATACGCATGAACATCTGTGTGTGTGTGTGTGTGTGTGTGTGTGTGTGTGTGTGTGTTCTCTGCAGCTGAAGCTTTGGTCTTGTCATTTGCATATACACAGATCACCGAACATCTTTCGACCAACCTTTTGGAAACAACCTTATGGCACCATGACTCCCATGCTCTCAGTACTCCTTGGGTTCCATTTACATAAATGGAAGTACAAAAGGATAATAGCCTGTAAGCAGTGTGTGACATAAAAAGCACCAAGAACAGGAGTATTTTCCTTGCCATCCTGTACCCCTTTTGTGGACCAGGTGTAGCCCCACTTGCAAAATGTGCTACTGTACCAGCAATTTCTGACCTGATTGCAAAGCTAACTAAAGCTAATTTATCATGACAGGCTAATCAGGATGACAAGGTTGGGTAGGTGACATTTTCCAAAATCTCCAATTTTTTATTTTTTTTTTTAATACTCTTAGCAATTTATTTTCTGAATAGCAAAGTTTTCTCCAAGAATGTTCCACAACATAGTCAAGGTTAACCATGCTGTGAGCTTATTCAATATTTATGATCCTTTTTTATTTGTACTAGGACTTTTTGGGGACTCCAAATAGTCCATTAATCAAACAGAGTGACAAAATAGGCCATTTGACAATTTCTACAGGGACTGCATATTTTTTTTTCTGTTCAAGAATAAAGAACCAACTTAACTTCATCAACAGTTCCTGATTAATTGTTACAAAGTGTCATCCATAAATTTTCCTTCGATCTAATAATCCTTTCAGAAGACTTAACAATATCCCCAGTGATTTGGGTTTTATTGAGGGCTGAGTTCCTGGAGAAGCAGTGACACAAATAGCTCAAGTGAACTGAGGCACCTCCGTGGACAGTCTTCACAGAGTTGACAGTTCTGAAATACAATTATCAGTGTGATCTGCTTAAGAATTCATCATCAGCTCCTGCCTTCTGAAGACTTAAAAAAATACCGAGGCATACAAAGAAAAAGAGGTGATAAGAAGGCATCATTTTCTTCCAGCCTCATAACTGTAAATTGAAGAAAATTATTTTCTTTGCCTGCAGCTCATTGGCATATAGGCAGCATTATATTATAATTTCATAAGCATAAATCCTTTGAATAAATTTCAGAAGAATAACTGAATTAGAAATGCAAGTAAAGTATCTAAAAAACTTAACTGTACTAGGCAGGAAAAACTGGATGTGAGTAAAACTGGCATGCAGAGATTTACTGTCTGCCTGCTCATCCTCTGTCTGTGAAGGGAATACTCCCCCACTCCTCTCACTAACTTGATCCAGCTAAGGTAAATTTTAAGGAGGAAAAAAAATGTTAATTTCAACCATTATTTCCATACACAACAGGAAAATATGAAATCTAACCCACCTTGCTGCCTTCTTTTACAGAATTTCAGCTGTATTTCATCATTAATTAATCTTGGAGATACAACAGACTTGGAGTTTGTTGTAATTATTGTTATTTGTTTATTTATTAGTAGTAAGTATATGGGAGATCAAAAGCATGCCTCCCAACTGTTCCCTAGCAACAAGTCAGTCGGTTATTCACACAGGAGTCACCCAACCTTCCCACAAAGTGAATCCAGGATGCCGCACTCCCCCGGTACCCTCCTTGCCCCATCCCATGGGCTGAGGGATGCTGCAGGTGCTGATGCTCTCTGATGTCCAGCCAGGTGAACTGCACAAGTGTCTGTTAAGGGGCAGAAATAATTCACCTTTTCTGAGAAGCCCTGGGGAAAGGCTTGATTTTATAGTTGCATCATAAGATGATTGCAAGTCAGGAGATCAAAGTTAAGCCCTGTTATTGACTTTCTGTCCAATTTGGGCAAGTACTCGCTCCTCAGTTACCTGCCTGTTTGCCTTTGGGAATTTAGATTCTCTTCTCTCTGTGACTCAACTACTCATCTTTAAAATGGGCACCCTACAATCATGTTCTCCACTATTTTTATTTTTTCCCCTTCTTTGTCTGTTATGAAAATGAATGTTACTATTATGATACATTTGCAGTTGACCTGAATTTCTAAGACCACTGTCAAATTTGGTGCAAAACTCCTAGGATTTCAACTGGAGAAGGTTCAGTATGAACTTAAATATGAATACCACTAATTCCCCCCCCAGATTGTCTCAACTAGTGTGAAACCCTCACAACTGCACTCTTAAAACCATGCATGTATTTCTGCTTAGATTGATCTATTAGTTGTTCACAGAGGCAGCGTAGCTCTAGGAGCCTTCTGTGAGGACTACAGTGCCAGTGGCTTTACTTTAGCTTGCTCCTGTCTGCAGCATGGGTAACCAGATCATCTTCACTGGTGGCCAGTTTTTGCCGTAGAATATACCTTCTGTCTGGAAGAGCTGCAACACTTCTTCCAGTTGCTGCGTCTGCCTTTCAGACTAGAGTCAAAGTATGGCAACCAAAATGTGTCATTAACGTAGAGGGCAATTCATAGATGTCACAGGGCATAGTGCTTCCCTCCTATCTTTTACATGCTGTGTAAGTATTAATGGGTTACACCACACCTTGAATTTACTGGAGTTTCAATGCACAAAACATACACATGTTGCATAATGTGGGCTGCTCAGCATGCATCAACCCGAAGGACCACAGGGGAAAACACCAAACATAATTCTGTAATATTATGTGCTATAGCTCATGACTGGACTTCAATAAACAGATTTACACAAGTGATGTAAAGTTTATATGGGACTTACAGTATGAATCAGATGTGCATTTAGACTGGACAATAGGAAAATGAGGTTAGAGGGGATCTCAAGATGTCATCTAGGTCACCGTGCTAATCTCTCTGGGATCTCTGTATAGCTAAATTAGTCACAAACATGGAAAATGTTGACTCCCAATATTACTAGAAGAAACAGTGTATGCGTGAGAGGAGAATGGGAGGATCAGCTTTCCTGAATAAACTGAATAAGTCCACTGGATGATTTCCAAGGACTCACAACCCTTTTTGGATCACAAAGAAATTTCCCCGTAACATGCTGCTCAATAGCTGCAACGTATTCTAGTCTCCAGTGGCCCTCTCAGCAAGAGCAACCTCATAACTGTCTTCAAAACTGGTCCCTCAGAAATCTTAGCAGATGAACTCTTAGAAAAAAATCACAAATAAAAAAATCTGTTTCCTTGATTCCTGGACTCCTCTCCCACTCAAGAATAACAGAACCACTTTTATCTTGAACTATTAAAAATATTCATTTTGCCAGAGACCAGGCCTGGAACATTTTATCCTGATAAGTAAAGCATTTGGAAAGCTCTGAGCAGCTAGAAACAGAGGATTAGGATGGAAATGCTCAGCTGTATACTACATAGCTACCACTCTTGCAGCTGCTTCTGTGGCTGGCTGGATCTCACAGTCAGTGAACATGTTCTGTGCTTTTTCACTGGTTTCACTGAGATTCAGAGGAAGGAGATTTTAGTTGCCCCAGCTTTCTCGTTTTCACATGTTGTGTGTTCACAACCCCCAGAGTAGAGGTTACCTGCTTATTAACATCCTACCAAGTAATTAAGCTTAAATAATCCTTTCCAGATGAATCAAGGATGTGTCCTCAGATTCACCAACTCACCAAAGTAAAGTGATGGAAAAAGTTTTCCAGGCTTGATTTTAATAGGGATGCATGAAGGCATGGCTCTTGTCTCCCGTAATTCTTCCTTGTTTCTGCCCTGACTTGACATGCATATGGGACTAGTAACTTTTTGTGGTTTTAACTTCCCTGAGGCCATTAATATGGAGGATAGCAAGGGAGGAGGCAGCAGTGCCTTAGACTGTGTAGTATTTATCTTGGCTTTTTCCTTTTTAATCAGTGAAAAGACAATTTTTATCCATCCCTAAAAGGTTCCCACCTACTCATCTGTGTCCTCCCAGACTTTCATGCCAGGGTAGTGCACCAGGAGTTGCTGTGATACTCAGAAAAACCAAAGTGGATGATACGTACAGATAGAGACCATTGTTCTCTCATACAAGATGTGGAGCTTCATGCTTTCAGCTCTAGGGTCAGGGATTTCCACCTCCAGGATCAGCAAAGGTGGTGGATGTCACAAGAAAGGGAATTGGGTGGGTGATAAGAAGCCATCACAAACTTTAGGTGCTGGGAGGCTCATGCTCCAGAAGTGGGCAAAGCAGCCTATGAGTTTCTGTTCATGGATATAGGTGTTGCTGTCAACCCACTCTGGTCAAAACAGACACACACACATGCAGGCACACATACAAGCAGAGTCGATGGAATTAACTGAATAGTGGCAGCCAACCTTCTCACTGCATACAAAGAGCAACATCTGACCTGTGAGGCATTCCAACAGTTTTGGCACTAATGGAGACTACAGGGCACTTCTCTTCTCCCCAGCTTCGCACAGCCATGTCCAAGTTAAAGGTATGAAATTCAGCAGGTGAGGTACATGGCTGCAAGCATGCACTATTTGTCATGCTACAAGTTGCCTCTTTTTTTTTCCTTGAGAAAAATATTGTCACTTTTTTTTTCACCAATTTAATTAGATACGATTTGTCTCAGCTTTTCTCTGCAGTATTTGTTTACTTTCTCATCAGGACCGACACAGGCCAATTAGTGTAGTGTAATTGTTTAACCTAGTCAGCACACTGCATTGGGTAGAGGAGTGTGCTCGTTTCGAGGGAGGCAGAGATGAAGGAGCAGTCACCGGCTGCGGTGTGGTGCGAGGGCCTTCAGGAATCGCTGACACGACACCGTCCCCAGGAAGCACAAGTTGCTCTGACATCCCAGCAGCCCCGATTCCTTGTTCTCTGTCACTGCTATCACGGTACGATCAATTCCCAGAGCTAATTCTTCAACCACACCGTGCCCAAAGCGCTGCGCAGCATTATCTCCTTCCTAGGATGCCCCCTGAAAGCAAAATCTACTGCAACCATAGAAACCAGAGGACTTAAGTGATGTGTCATGTACATGTGCTGTCTCTGTTTTCAGTACCTTTACCAAGGATACAATGTGAGAGCCTGTAAGAAGGTTGATTTAATTCCTTCATCCCATACCTCTTTAAAGACAGATAGAAATCAGCCATAAAATAACTCACATATGCTTGCTTCTCTCTCTGAACTTATGCAAAGCTGCTAGAAGAATGGGGCTGCTGCTGCCATGGGTGGGGATCGAAGTAGGAAAAGGGTTTTAGTGGGGCTGGTTCAGTGGAGTGCCCAATGCCAAGTGTGGCTTTCACAGAGAGGGTGGTAAGTAGAAGAAAAGACAGTAAGTGAGGTCCACATGACAAAATATTTAAAGTTGCTTTGTCTCTGTTGATCGACTTAAGTGTTGATCAAACACACACAGTTGTGCCATGCCATGGAAGCAGTTTTACATGAGCTTGTAAAAGCTACGGACTTTTTTTCCCCCCTTTACTGTGGATAGTACACAGGGGAGGGGAAAAAAAGACCATTCAGGTGGGCATTGCAACTATACACAAGCCTTGTTTGCCAGAGCTACTACGGCTACAACGAAAAAGGAGTATTTTAAAATGAAACAATAATTGAAAAGAGGAAGAAAATACATTTCTTTTTTCTTTTTTTTTTCCTTTTCCTTTTCTTTCTTTCGTTCTTCTTTTAAATCAGACCGATGTTGTGATTAACTTGCATTCTGCAGCACAGTTGATGTGACAGTCAACCAAATTAATCCCATTATGCAAAATCCAGTTCACAAGTGGTTTTTCTTTTTTCTTTTTTTTTTTTGCAAAATTATGTCAATTTCTCCATAAATTGGAGAGACCATGTCAGTTTTCTGTATTGCACATAGACACTACACAGTGCTGTATGTCTATATTCCTTTAATGCAGTAAGATACAAATTTTAGCTCAGTGGCACAAATTAAGATTCATAACTCTAATGCTGATGTTTCTGTTTACATGAGGCTTGTAGGAGAATTTCTATTAGTTTTGGCATTCATTTTCATTCTTGCATTTCATAACATACCAACTATTAAAAAACAAGAGGATGAAAAGCTTTAAAAAATAAACAACCAGCCACCTGAAATAAAAATACTTAATTATTTTGATAGCAGAAGCATGATTTTTTTTCTCTCCCATTCCTTTTTTCTCCCCTTCTTCCCTTTTAAAGGAATTTGCCGCCTGTGGTAAACAAGCCTCCTCGAGGCTCCCCGTTGTGTGTGTGGTGTCAGGCGGCTGGAGCAGGAGACATTTCCACAACTGCTACCCTTTTAGCTGAATGTGGCCATGCAGTAGGTGGCCAAATCTGTTTGGCTTTCACTGAGATCTGTGAATTCTCTGCATCCAACCAACTTGTCAAATTAAAACCTTGCCTGCTCTGTGCTGAAGAACAGACGTGCGATGGAAGCTTCTTGCACTCTAGCCCTTTGTCACCAGCACGCTGAGCTCCCAACATCTGCTCACTGGACTCGGCTTTTGCACCTTGTTCATTTTAATGCAGCAAACCTCAGCTTCCTCAGCACAGGAGTTAATATGGCCCTGGTTGGAAAAAAAAAGAAATCAGAGAAAGGAATATTGGGAGGGGAGGAGAAGAGAAATTGAGGTTCTAATATATATGTTCCTCACCGATTTGGGAATAAACATATTTTTAAGTGAGAGGTTTGTTCAATTGTACTTTTTATCCCAGTAATGCTTTCTTGTACAGTGAAATGTTGACTTTTTTTCCATGCTTTAGATTTATTAGACATGTGTCAAGTTGTCAACCTCCTACCGCTTGCATTTGTGTCCACCTTGCAAACAGCAAGGAAAAATATTTTTTCCCTTTTCTCTCTCCCTTTCTCTCTCTCCTATGAATGTTCACTTCTTGGCAGCTCTGAAACAAATTTTGAACAGTTGCTATTCC
Source organism: Manacus candei (assembly GCF_025592945.1). Classification (NCBI taxonomy): domain Eukaryota; kingdom Metazoa; phylum Chordata; class Aves; order Passeriformes; family Pipridae; genus Manacus; species Manacus candei. The sequence continues at coordinate 1,012,530 of NW_026138136.1, read as the reverse complement.
TATTGATAGCAGTAGTTTGATGTTAGAAAAAGGGGTTTTATTTTCCTCAAGTTTCTGACATATACTGGCATATCATCTCACATCCTACCCTGATGCATCAATACTAAAGAGAACCAAACCAAGGTAAAAAAAAAAAAGGCAGAAAGAGGGGGAGGGCATAAACCAGCATGTTCACACAGCTCCTGAGCCACCAAAGAACACCCGCCCATCTGTTCACCATTTCAGTCCCTTTGTTCTATCTTTATTATATGTATTCCTCAATAAAATGAATTCTTGCTACTTTGATGACATTTCAACACATGCCTCATAGTCTGCGTTTGAACTGTCTGTGAGGATCTCCTCACTCCCCTCCTCTCACTTGCCATCAGCAACTGAGCTGAGGAGATACCTGCCAGACAAGCCGAGCCAGCGGGATGAAGCCTCCAAGGCAGTGAACAACAGCTCCCCACAGCAAAAGTGGGGTCTCCAAGAAATCATTTCAGGTGAGGAATCCCGAGGAGACAAGCCCACATACTGAGAATGAGACTCCATGTTACATGTTTGCTGTCATCTGAATTACATTGATGGCAAGGTGCCTCTGTAAATGGCAGAGCTCTCTTTCAACTCTACAGAACGAATGCTTAGATTTTATATTTTTGTCCATTTTAAAGCCAGCTGCAGGTGTTTGCTCTCACACACCAAAATGCTTGTATCTAACCTTTAGGTGGCTAATTTTTACCCTCAACTCTCCCTAGCTTTTAAAACTTTCTTCCTTTTTCTGGCTTGTCTCCTTTTGTTCCAGACATGCAACTTCACGAATATTAAAATGTCCTGCAGGAAGAACAGGTCCAAGATCTTAGTTCTCTTGCTGTACAACTGCATTCCTCAAAACAGACTGTCTTATGACAGAGGATCAAGAATGGCATGGAAATAACATTTTTTTCAAATTACTGCCTACCAGGTATATTCTGTTGAGGAGAAACTGGAACTAAGTGAAATTGGGCACCCCAATATACTTTGCTTTGGTTCCTATAAGAGTAGCAGGAGTATTCAAGTCATTGCTAGAAAACCCTGAGGCCTCAGTGGCTGCAGAATATTTACCAGTAGGTCAGCCGAGAGGGACAGTTGCTAGAAGAAAACACCCCAATCTGCCCTATCAGTTTGTTTTCCATGGACAAAGAACCCTTAAACAAAGGACTGTTGCCAACACTGTTCTGCCCTATTCCCAGGTTCAGCAACCTCTCACATCATTCCAGTGGCACCTTATCCAGCAATACCAGGTACCTTCACAGCCCCAGGAACACCAGTGCAGTGCCGTACTGACTAAGCCAACCCTGTTCCCATGCAGACCTTCCTGCCCACGAGCAAACAACCACTTAAGGAAATTTTGCACTTTGTGTGTCCCCAGAGCAGTGCAAACCACAGAGCAAATGGAAATTGCTCCTATCCAAACACTCTTCCACACCTGGCATTTCATTACACTGCAGATATGTAGCTCCAGAGGAATGGGTAGCACTTCCCTTCCATCCAGAAGCACTTTGCACCCTCTGCCTAATGTCTTACAGCAGTAGCAGCTGTCTGGGGGTAGAGAGGACATGCCCATTTGTTTAGCTACAATTAACATTCATCTGCTGTAATGATTCATCGGGTGATAAAGCAGTGATGAAATGTAACTTTCAGACTCATCAGAATACATCACCTTCTATGTGGCAAGTCAGATATTCCTGCCACAGGAGAATCCGAGAGTGGTGGCGTTCTTCATCCCTAGAGGCACATTTCTCCTCTTCCCAAACGCAAAAGCCTGGAAATGCCATTGCTGTGCTGACAGAAGGATTCATGCAGCATCTCTGTTTTCACTGCAGCTGAATTCACTCCTGCTGTAGGTTCAGCCTGTGTGGAATATTATGAACATCTCCACATGTACATTACACCCCAACTCATTGGCTGCTATTTGCTCTGGAGACTAAACATTCGATCTGCCAGCAATCACATTATCGTGCCAGCCAAAATGCAAACCTGAACCATATGGGCAGAAGAGGGACCCATTGCTTCCACACTGCTGTCTCTATTCTTATCCTTCCAGTTCCCTGATGTTGAAACAGACCATCTATTTCCTCTGAATATTATGAAGCAGAGTAAGAAAAGGAACTATTTGTGAAAATTACTTCTGTTTATTAAAAAATAAAAAGTCTTTATGAGAAATGTTTACCCACTGTTTACTCGCCAAACATAAGGTTTCATGCACAGACACAAAAAAATGCAATAAAATAAATACAAGACATTTAGAAATCTGTGCTGCAGATTTTGCCAAAAATGGAGCAACAGAAGCTTACCATGCCTGAGGGAATGACTGACTGGCTAAGCATACATCCCATCGGAGCAAGCTGAGTTTAGGGCAAGCAATGGGGCAGACAAAGGGAAAGGTAAAGTATCTGTCAGAGAGGAGAAAATACAGTTTCATTAAGCTGGAGCTCGTATCACTTTAAATTCGCAGCTGGACTTTCAAAGTCAGCCTCTGCAGCTCTTGGTGCACTTCTGCAGGCGCTGCTTGAAATCCCATGGTGCAGAAGGTAGCACAGAGCCCAGCCCTGGCTTCTGTCATGTCCTGTTTATTTCCATAAGTAGTGTTCCTAGGTAGCTGGAAAAAGTACTGTGCCATGGCACACTGGGCCATGCTTTGCTGTAGCACAGGGCATACCAGCTGCTAGGGACATACTGGGGGAAATGGGAACCTGCTGCTCAGTGGGACAGGACCCACGTAACCAAGGACAGCAAAAAGGCCAAGGTAATCAATGTCTTCTTCACCTTGTTTTTTACAGGGAGGTCTGGAACAAGGGAGCTCAGAGTAGTTTAGGAACTACTTGGTGTAGTTCAGGGAGCATTTAAACAAACTAGCCGGAGGAAAATCCATTGGCCCTCGTGGAATGCACCAAAGAGTTGCCTGATGTTTTTGCATTATGTCAAAAAGGTCATTATATCAAAAAGATCATGGTGACTGGGGAAGGTTCCTGAGCACTGGAAGAGAGCAAATGTCACTCCTGCCTTCAAGAAGGGCAAGAAGAATCCAGGCAACTACAGGCAGGCCGCCCTACCTTAATCCCTGGAAAGATGATTGAGCAGCTAATCCTGGAAACTGTTTCCAGACACTTAAAAGATAGGTGATCAGCAGCAGTCATCACAGATTTATCAAATGGAGATTGTGTCTGACCAACCTGACAACCTTCCATGATGAGATGGAAAGCCTGGTGTGTGAGGGAAGAGCAGTGAACATGGTTTATCTTAGTAAGACTTTTGACATTGTCCCTTTTTAACATCCTCACAGACAACCTGGTGAAGTATGGGTTAAATGTATGAGACAGCGAGGTGAATTTAAAACTGACTGAAGCACCAGAGAAATGAGATCAGCAGCTTGAAGTTTGTCTTGAAGTTTTGTCTTGAAGTCAGTCACTAGTCACTAGCCAGCTCCAGGACTGATACTGGGACCAGCACTCCTCATTAACAACCTATAGTTGCAACAGAGTGCACCCTCAGCAAATTCACAGATGGCACATAACTAGGAGAACTGTTTGACAGACTGAATGGCTGTGCTGCCATTCAGAGGTGCCTTGACAGGCTGTAGGAATGGGCCAACTGGAAACTCATAAGGTTCAAAAAAAGGAAAAGTAAAGTCCTGCCCTAGAGGAGGAACAACCCCATGCACTAGTACACCTTGGGGACTGACAATTTAGAAAGCAGCTTGGCAGAGAAGGGCCAGGGGGCCTTGACGAACAAATTGACTATGATCCAGCACTCTTGCAGTAAAGGCCAACAGTATTATGGGATACATCAGGAAGAGCTTAGCCAGTAAGGTATAAAGAGGGTGATCCTTCCCATCTACTGAGCTCCAGTGAGAAGACATCATCTGGAGTGCTGGGTCCAGTCTTGGGCTCCCCAGTGCGAGAGGGACATGGACATAACAAGTGCAGTGAAGGGTCACTAAGGTGATTAAGGCCTCAAAACATCATGTGAGTAGAGGCTGAGAGAGGTAGTTCTGTTCAACCCAGACAAGAGAAGGCTCGGGGGGTATATCAATGTGTATAAATACTCAGTGCTGTGATTAAAGCAGACAGATAGTCTCAGTGGTGTCCAGTAGTGGGACAAAAGGCAATGGGACAAACTGAGACACAGGAAATCCCAGCTAAAGATAAGAAAATGCTTCTTTTTTTTTTTTTCTCCTGTGAGGGCCATCAAACATTGGCACAGATTGCCAAGACAGGTTGTTGGATCTGCGTCCTTGGAGATATTCAAAACCCAAGTGGACATGACCCTGAGTAGCTAACCTTGCTTGAGCAGGGGGTTGGAATACATGATCTCCAGAAGTGCCTTCCAGACTGAGCTGGGGGCACGTCACTCCAGCTTTTCAAGAGCACAGAAAATACAAATTTACATCAGATGCAAGATTGATCCAGGCCAGCATCTGGTGATGACTTTTCGCAGATTCTCTGAAAGCTAAATATTCATCATGCATGCAGAACTGAGGCCTTCAGTGTTAATACCCAGACTTGCAGGTCTTCACAAATCTTCAGAAAAAGCTAGAACTTAAAATCCTTCGTGGATCTAGGCCTTGGAGTGTGGTCAACACTTCACCATGGTTTGAGACTGTACACTGACTTCCTTGAGCTTTGAATCAGGGAATCTCTTAATGATTGTTTCCTTCAGGGAAAAAAGAAAAAAAAACATGCTGGAGGAGAAATGCCATCTTTCTGTTTAAAATAGGTAAAAGTTAATACCAATCAGGTAATACAAATGTGTGCACCCACACAGAGACAAGTTCTTTCTCTGAACATAGAGCTTAAATTACTTGTAGAGGTATTTGAAAAACAAGTGAGACATATCTCAGACTCAGGAGATATGTTTGAAACCAGGCAAAATTGATTTTTTTTTTCAAATTCATTGCCAGATATTGCACAGTTACATGGCTCTATGCAGATAGAAGACAATGTGCATCTTATCATGCCAGTGATAGATTCCACCCTGGCTTTAAAGGAATAAATCATTAATTTAAATAATGGATTTTCTGTTTACAAAACAAGCCTTTAAAAATATTTCACTCACAGCTCAGCAGAAAAAAAAAGACCTTTTAATATATGGGCCAATCTGATAAATACTTCTATGCACATGTAGGCATGATTTTAGTCTGTTGGATTTTATTAACTTTTTTTTTTTATTTAAATCAGTAGTAGTTTTATCAATGGTGCATTGTAGACAAATGCAGAAGATTTTAAGAGAAATTAAAACACAAACAGCATTTCTTCCTCTTTTCTCTACATGTAATGACATATTTTGAAGCTCTGGTGAGCAGGAAATGGGATTCCAGCTGGTGCCAGCTGCCACCAAGGTTCTGTACAGAAATGCTGTTCAGCACCTGCAGAGCCTTAATCCTGATTCAGGAGACCCCAAAATGATAATTATTATAATAACAATAATTAATCGTCTCCTTATTGCAGACCCCAAATTCTGCCAACATTATTTACAGGGTCTATTGCTCCCTGATGGGAAAAATGAACCTTTTGTGGTTGGGATATCCTGAAATGTTGAGGTCCTGGATTGGTGGAACAGTAACATAAGCCCAGACCTTTAAAACTAAGTAATAATGAGAATAATGTAACAATGAAGACCAAGATAGATGTTGTGCCAGAGGTAGACTGGACATTATGAAGTCCTAGAACAAATCCACAGCTGAGGAGTTTTGAAGATGAACTGTAGGTCTGGATTGACACAATGACAAGCATTTCCAAAGTAGTCTTTTAGAAGCAGCCAAACAGGTCCATGTGGCTTTGAATTCAAATCAGCCTAAAAACCTGACGGACAGGTTCAGAGTAAGATTCGATCAGATATTCTTCCCCATGAAAAAATAAGAGAAGCTCAAATCTGAGGTCCATGGCTTCGCCCTTTTTATTATTTTAATTAAAACTAATCTGTTTGCAACCTTCTACATGCTTATTTCATTGCCAGGATCTGACTGGGAACATTAGACTAAGTGAATCAGACTACTTGATGATTATCCAGCTGGAATATTGCATTTCTCTCTTGTTGCCATCTCTGCAATTTAGTGGTCTTGAGATGAGCCATGTGGTCCCTCTTAGGATCCAAAGAAAGGACATTTTTAGAATGAAACCGTTGGAGGTAGGGTCAAGGAAGTAGAAGATGATACTCCTGAAATACTATTCCTCTGCAGGAGTGGTCCAAAAGAGTGGATAAAGTGAGTAATCACCATTCTAGCTAAACAATTTTCTAGCATTTGATTGATGTTTAGATTCACAGTGCTGGGAAAGACAAGTAAACAAGTCAATTCCCTGATTCATCATACAATGCCTCTGAGCACCATATCAAATGCTAATGATTAAGTTAATTTAGTAAGTATAATCAAGAAGTCCACCTTTGTCTACTACTAGCAATTCTATTTACCTCTTGCAGTTATAGAACATTGCCCTTAGTTGTTTTTTAGAAAAATATTAACTAGAACAAGGGTTAAGAAGAGGCAAAGCAAAGGACCACCCATGATAAAAGGCTTTGAAGATTTCCTCCAGATGAATTCTAGCAACTAAGAATGCTTCTGACAGTTTCTAATTTAGACAGTCATTTGAGAGAAATGAAAAAACACCTGGTGAACAAAGTTAACTGCCTGAGTGACTGTTCAGAAGAACAACAAAAAAAACCCAACCACAAAGAATTTGCCTTACCCCAGATTTTGCCTCTGTTTCAGTTTAGTGTCCAAAAGAAAGGAAAGCAGTACTTACTTTGAGGCCAGATAAACAGCACCCTGAGAACTCTCTGCTGTGATTGAGATATTCCCACTTGCTTTCCACTGCATGCTTAAACATTGTTTCAGCAAATATTCCAGACAATTGCATAATTTCTTAGACTGTTAAAAAAAAATAAAAGCAAAAGCTATGTGAACACAGTGAAAATAAATTAGCTTACTGATTATTTGATTAATATCAAATTACTTTAATTAATTAGCATTTTTCTGTGGGAAGGAGAGACAGCCTCCCTGATTAAAAGCCTTTATCCTGTGTAGAAAATGTATAGGCATGTCACTGCTCACAATCCTGAATTTGGCTCCTAAGAAAATTCCTTCATTGCCTTTTAGCCCATTGAATTAGTTTGGAAATATTCACTCATGGGCATTAGTGGCAACACAGAGATGTCTGGACAACATCTAATATTGCTGGAGAACACAGACCACATCTGTTTGAAGGATCATTTAGGTGGAAATAGCTAGATAAATAGAATGTTGCTGGCCATTTATGTATGTAGGAGATGAATTTACACAGATTTCACATGAACTTTATTGTTTGGATTTTTTCTTTCTCTATAGGCAGATTCAAATGGAAGTATTGCCCAACTTGAAACAGGAGACTCAGTAAACACATCCCTCAAAATTTTCATTCTTAATGTATCAGTAACATTTCAGTTCATTACAGTGTTATTAGTCAGTCTTCATAAAAGAGCTATGCATCTTTATTAAAAATGGAAGTTCACATCATTTTATGTTCCCATAAAAATGGGTGGTGGTAGCTTTGATTAATTTTTTCACGTACAGTGAACTTTACAGCAAATTGGACAGTGTAATTCAATTCCTATTTCTGTAGATTTTTTTTTTGTTGGTAGAAAATTGATATAATTCATATGTAATCGTATTGCCTTTGCAAGAGATATTTAAGAAATAATATCCTGAGGTAATGATTGCATGGCTTAATTATTAATACCATACTTTCAGGCACGACAATGTGCACTCCTTTTATCAAGCTTGACTTCTATCAAAAAAATATTTCCTTTATTCACAGTTTGTTACTTACTGTAAGGTGTACCTGAATTTTACACATGTATGCATGTAGGTGTGCATGGAGTTCAGAGTACCTCACATTAACATGTTTCTCTTCAGAGTAAGTTCTAATTTTCGCAAGTGTGTATGGCTAAAGGATAAAAAGAAAGCCAGTTCAGTGGCAGAGCAGTGTTGTATGCACAAATTTCAAGCAAGATGAGAGGGCAAGTTTGAAACTGCTTTTGTTGGAAATGGTGATTTGTTGGGTTAGATAATTACTGATTCCTTAAGGAAACTTAACTAGCCACAAATGGGCCATGCCAGGAAATCCAAAGGGACAGTCCAGCATCACCAGGAGGTCTAGAAGATCCATTGTTCTCTTACTCTATGTGAGAGGTCTGGTCAGGTCTGTTTAATAATCAGATTATCCCAGTGTGCTGGGTAATCTTTAGAGATGTAGGGAACTGATTATTCCTGTATTTTCAGTTCTGCCTTGACGGATGGAAGAAAACTCTTCATCTGGTCGGAGACAATGTATTATATCATTCTTTCTTTTTTGTTTTATGTTTAAGCCTCTGCTGGTATTGAAAATTGCTTCCCCCTACTTCCTCTCTTGTCTTTCTGTGCTCACTTCGTAAGACCAACCCACTGAAATGAGGGAATCTTTGACCTGTTCCAGCCACACATACAATGTGTATTCATAGATGATGTCCGTAAGTGATGTTTTGCCATTATCCTGCTTCGTCTTCCTGCAAAGGCAAACCCCTCCAAACAAACCTCCCTTGTAAAACCATGGACTGTATATACTATTTTCACTAAAGACGAGGGCCTTCTCAGCGTAATTTGATAATTGATGTTGTTAACCACAGCAGGACCCTTTTTGCACGTAGACCACAGAAAATCCAATGAACACATTTACTGAAGTTCAAATTAAAGAAACAAGTACCTATACAATATACCAGCATACTTCATAAAATGAGTTGATGTGACAACCTCTGACTGTACAGACTGTTTTTAAATAAAATAGATATGATTTGTGTGTGGAAGTCAATCCCAGGAGATTGTATCAGGACAATTCCTTTACTTACATTTTAATCAACCTTTAAAACATTTGGTTGAAGAGACAGTCTCACAATGTTCTGGGTATTGGTGGTGAACCTACAGAAAGAACAAAAGCTGTAAGAAACACTGTCTTAACCAGACCCAAAATGCTCTGTTAGAAGGATGGTCTTAAAAGAACACCTGGCAATCTCTGCTATCAAAACCAAATGGAGAAGAAAAAAAAAAGAATTGCAAACAGATAAAAGCTAAATCATGCTGGTGTTTACAGATCAGTATTGACAACTGTAAATGAACCTGAAAATCAATTAGAAAGCAAGACATTCCTTGGAGGACAAATATCTTAAGCTCTGGGTGTGACAGAAGTCGAGTTGAGTCCATGGGACTTCTAATTTCTAAGTAGACTACACTGGCAGAATCAGGCAGAATGGCTCACAGTAGCAGTAGGTGGAAGGGTTATTTCCAGCCTTCATTCCCCTAGGAGTGGCACACTGGCTAACCACAGTCAGATAAACAAGGTAGAAGGGAATGAGAATTTTAATGCGTTGGAGCTCCCAACAGGCCAGTCCCATATGAGTAACTTTAATTTCTGTTGGACATTTGTGGACCCTCTTCTCAGCAGCAATGCTCTGCATGTCTGAATAGCACAGAGCTGAATGCAGACGAAAAGACATCTTCCATCAATGCCTTTGTTTCACCTGGGCTTCAGCTCACAGTATTTAAGGAGTTTATTGAACTAACTGGAAAAATGAATAAATGATATAATTCAAAGAGATGCATTTATCATATTCATAGCAGTTTATCTTATATATTTATTCCATATGCCACCTGAGTGTTTGGAGTTTATTTACATTTCTGTGTTCAGATATAAGCTAGTAAGTGGAAAACTGTAAAATTGTTACCATGTTAGAACTAAGAAATAAAGGGATATATGTGCTCGCCTTCAAAGTATCACTCTGGTACATTTTGCTATTACATTCTGTTCTTCTGAGAAAGACTATAAGTAGCAAAATGCCAAGCAATACCCAGCATATCATGTTTAAAGAAAACACAACTATTTCTCTCGTGCATACTGGAACTTTGCAGTTTGTGAAAATCTTTTATTATTTCAAGATAGTAGTTCCCACTTTCAGTCCAAAAGGAATTTTTTTTGCTAGCATATTATTCAAAATATTAATAATAAGGATATTCAAAGTCTTTATTGCCCACATGAACTCCTGACAGCTCACTTGCTCTTCCTAGAGACTTCTTGATGTTTTAAAACCAAAATGGTGTCCATGGACATCTGAGGTTTGTGAAATATTTCCAAAGAGACCTTAGAAGATATAGGAGAAAATCAAAGCAGTTGTCAGGAGACTTAAATTCACTGTATAGGTCCCAAAAGTCTACTGAGTATTTGAAGGAGGTTGAAAACCACAACTACTTCAGGTGTTTAAGTGTAATTAAGGTCTCATTCTTTTCTTCCTTACATCAGTGTAAGGTAAAAATAGCTCTCTTTAAGTCAGTTGATGGTGCAGCCACTCTCTGGTGCAACAACTTAGTTGTACAGCACACCCATAGTAACAAATCACAGGTAAGGCTCATCATGCCAAATAAGACTATTAGTTCTCTACACCCTGTGCCTCATGCTGAATATTGGCCAATGCTTGCTGCATTAGAAGAAAATTGCTGTTTGTACAATGCTGCGCAGGGGGAGACAAATTCCTTCCAGTTTCCTGTGGTAATCTTCTTATGTCAGAGGTAGAATATATAATTAATCTTTGGTAAACATTTCCTGACACTTCCACTCATTATGGCCCTGACTTAGCAAGGTACTTCTACACATGAGCAGTCCAGACTGGTGATGCTGAAGTTCCTAATATTCTGCATGTGTGAGGTCTTTGAAGAATCAGTTTCTGAGTTGCTTTTAAATCCAGTTATAAAGGTGTTAGTGGAAATCCCCCGTACAGCAGCTCCATGTCACTGTACAATATGGGCCATACAAATACCGTGCAACGAAAGAATAAGCCAACTTTTTTCTTGATGTGTATTATTTTGTAATGAACCAAGATCAGGCAAAACATGGTTGTACTGACCATTTTACCCCGGGTGACGCATCTCAACAAATTAATCAGTTTGAGTTCCCTGAGATCATTCCACTAATGACAGTGATGATAAAAGCCTACATACTTAAAATATAGAAATTACTGTACTGTAACAGAGCAGATCACTGATCCTGAATTTGGCACATAACAATAACCAAATCAACGGGCAAAAATACAGTAATGCCCAGTTACTCCAGATCAGGAGGAATTAAGTTCAGAGGACTGTTTAGGCAGCATAGTGTCTCCCTTGTGAGGACTATAAAAGGGAGAGCTCTTTAAAACACAGAGCACTGAGTGAGTTGCCTAATAGGACAAAAGGCAAATATATATGGTTCACATCAAAAGAGGTACAGAGCAGAGACAGATGAAATGATAAAACCAGGTAGGGTATTAGAAGAAATCTTTAACTTGTACTCAGTGGACTGCTTCAGTTCACTAGGAGAAAAAAATTAGCATCTGTGGGAACTTCTTTGTTATTAGTACTGTTTCAGAAGCTGTTTTCAGAGTCCAGTTGTAAATTGGATATAAGCACTTGCCAAATGTGAGGGGAGTGGTTTCCACTTTGGTCTTTGTGTTTATTGTTTCTGCACTGGCAACAGAATTGAATTCATAGCAGCAGCAAAACAAAGACAGCTCTGAGTTATACTGTAATTCACTGCTGGAGATTTATGAATATTATTTTCCTGTAAAACCCAGCATTTTTCGCTTTACTACTTGTAGCCTGTAAGTGGCATAAAACTGTGTACCTAGCAGGATTTCCTATTGCAGTGAGTGCCAAACACCAGTGTAGGAACTGCACTACATGCACATGTGGTTATAGAGTATGCATAAATTGTGCCTTTATGTTTAACTTGTCTAATCAGCTCACCATATCAAAACTTAATAAGTAGCTGTTTCTCATTTAAAGGTCTAGTAAAACTGCAATTACTATGGCTGTAAGATGCCTTGTTTCAAAAAGAGCATTAAATAGTTTTATAGATATAGTTAGAAGCTCTTGTGTAGTTGTTTTTATGAAAGTGAATGAGTTCATTAATAATGGGAGTCAGAAATATAAGTTGGGAGGTGGTGAAGTACCTGGCCTTTACATCACTTCCTTACTGGTTATCCCTGAAGTGTAAGTCACTTCTGTGCCCATGCAGAAAACTGGGCGTTGCTAGACACCAATAACACACCCAGAAGTGATACTTTGTAAGCCACCCTTCCTCTTAGGGATAGAACTGAAGAGTATGATTATTATTTCTACCTGTTTTTCCACCAGGAAAAAAATGAATTGTCTTCAGTGCAGTTACTCTGCATTTAATTCAAAATCATGACCTGAAGCCTCTTTCACACAGTGACAGTATATTAAAAAAAAAAAAAAGTTTTATTATACTCATGAACTAATGAGCTATGCATCACACCCTCTGTGCTGAGGAACTGGCATTGCTCTTCAGCCGTGGTAACTGCAAGCAAGACACCTGCTCTGGAAATGAGCTGATGGGAGGACACAGAGCAGAGGGTCTCACTGCTCCACCGTACGGCTGGCTCCATAGGTGTCTGGGATCTTCCCATCAACTTCAGTGGATTCTGGTCCTGATCCCAGGGAGACCCATCTTTCCTTTCTTTTTTTTCCGAGAAATTTGGCAAATGTCTACCCTACCTAATTATGGTTCAAGCTCCCATGTCACCTCCTCTTCCAGAAAGTCCTGCAGGGAACCTGACGCAAACGCTGAGCACAGAGAAGAAAACTTTTTGCCTGTAGTGTGCACCAAAGGAAAAACATCATTTTAGATATTGGTATCTTAAATTAGACTGCTCTGTATCTCTACAGACACAGTTGGCCAAATCTGGGGTTTTTTTCCTAAATGTATTTTTTGAAAAAGGAAATTTCAGATTTACTGTAAAGGCAGACGAGGGAGGAAAGAACAGATGGGCGATGTTTAAGTTACAAACCTAAGGGAAGCTTTTTCATACAAAACTCTTCAACTGCAGCTCTTAAAATAAAGAAAGATTTTCTGTTTTCCACAGTGACTCACTAAACCTTTATTTAGACAGTTGGTAAAAACACCACATCACATAATTCACTGTTTCTTTTTTTAAAAAACTTTTTTGCCCCCCTTTTGCTCAGCTGCAGTTTTAGAATGATGATGTTTTTTTCCTTTTAAAGGAAGGCAGGACTCTACATGAAGACATTTTGCCTTTTATTTTTTTGTTGGCAATCTAAATGTAGTTTGGAGTGGCTAATATTTCTGTTCAGACCCACAGCACAGCACCCTCTGGTGCACATATTAAACAGGAGATTTAGAGTTTTTATGAGAGTTTCATTTTGTGGTAGATATTTTTCAGAGATGAGTTTTCATAGTCATTCAGAAACTCAAAACCAAAAAGCAGGACCCAAAACATAATGATTTGGAATAAATAGATCATCTTACCCTTTGAGCAACTCTCTTACTGTGCTGATTGCAGGAGGCCTAGCTATTTGCAGAGTTGGATGACTTGTTTTCCACATATCTGGTTCATGATGCTTTTTTGTCTTCAGAAAGGTTGCAAGTTCATAGTTGCTGCTGTTTGGTTTCAGCCAACCTGCTGCTGAGTGATCATGAACACCCTTGTTTACCACCAAAGCCAATGGCAACCGAAAATACTCAAATTTTGGGACCAATGCTTAAAACCAACAGTGGATCTTCATGCAGGGCTGTGGAGGTTTCTCTCAGCACATGGTTATGGACCTCATGGAATTTTGCCAATGGACTGCTGCTAGCCTGATTCCAGGAGATTTTGAGCTCCCCAGTTTATTTCCTGAGAAATGAATTGAGGGCATAAACACTTCACCACACACACCAAGCACACATAATATTATGCAGCTTTTCCTGTGTCAGGTGAAGCAGTTAAATCAGGTTGCTTTAAAGTCCATCCTAACAGTTTCTGAACCTCCAAACTTTTGATTGTAGGTGCTACCTCCAGTCATTTTCTTTGCTAAACTATACAATAATATTGTGAGGATCTACAGCTCCTCAAATGCTAAAAATAAGCTTAAGTTAACCATTAGCTTGCAGATGCAGCTTAGATATGAAGAAAACTCAAAAAACCAGAGGGATCCAAGTTGCTTACACTATGTCTGCATAAGAAAAACCTTGGTCTTTATATTGGAAGCTATTCTAGTTAAGATTCAATGTATATATAATTTTTTAATCTTCTCAGACTTGCTGCATTGGTCTCCATGGGTCTCTTTTCTCCATAGCTGTGTGTTTTCTGCTCTTCTACATTTAAAGCCAAGTTCTGCCACAGACAGTTGAGTTCAGCAACTGAAGAGCTGCACATGAATATCTAAGGAGCTAATGTGACCTTTGGTCATCTCATGATTCAGTACATTGCCTGTAAGGCAACTGGAGGGACTGGCTCTGATAGTGTCACATGGACCTAGTGAGGCACTGGGAAAATATAGAAAATATATAAAATTTAAAATGTGAGAATAGTTTAAGAAAGCAGTAAATAACCTTACCTGAAAAAACACCAGCCTGACAGAGAGGTTTGGTAAAACGTGACAAATGTTACCAAAAAAAGAGATAAAAAAAAGGGAGAGATATTTTACTAGGAAAATGGCAAATTTTCACTGGGGCCTATCTGAAAAAGCTGACAACCTTTCCCAGAAGCTTGATGTGTTCCCTCTTCCTTGTGAAAAACCATGTTTATTTGAAGAAATCATCAAAGAAAAAAAGGTTCCATTTCTGCAATGAAAATGAATATTTGTGGTATTAACATCTGAGGTGGCCTTTCAATTTACTAGACCAAAAGCAAAGAACAGGAGGAACTGGACCAGTCTAGTGGTTGAGAGTCTTTATGGCTTCCAAACCACACACAAACTCATTTGTGCTGTTTGCATCAATTTAATACTCAGGGTGGCTCCAAGAAAAAATTCTAGCTTTTTCTTAGAAAAAAGTAGATCCAAGATATGAGGCTTTTACAAACTACTTCATATTATGTCTCCCAAGATGCTTCAGCATCATCCTGAGAATTTCAAAGAAGAAGTACGTAAGGACACAGATAAGAAGCTGGGCAGAAAGTCATACTGGCCTGAAGGGTAGACAAGCAGCAGAGTGGGAAATCAGAATCCCTTTGGTCTGCAGGTATCTAAATACCTCTGCTGTGCTGCTGATCTTTTTTCCACACCACATGAAAAAAAAAAGTACTTCTGTGGATTGTCAGTCAATGCCACGGTCTCTGTGTGTGCAAAATAATAATCCATTTTACTTCCTAAGAATCCTTCTCTTTGAAGATGACCTACTCAGATCTCTTCAGCATGGCTCAGTCTTTTTCAGTCATTCCTGCTGCTCACACACCCCCACCATTTGCCCCGGCCTTTGTGGACAACCTCGCGGAGCAAAATCTGAAGAAAGATAGCTGAGGTCGAGGCCGAGTTAGGAAACATTTAATCTTTGTGTAGCTGAAATGCAAATGAGCAGCCATTTCTCTGGTTAATTAATAGAACATGCTTTGCAAAGTGAAGTGCATCTTAGAGGCAAGAGTCTCCCCTGGTTTTAGAGCAGTGTGACTCCACATGGCTCCTGTGGAGTTGCTTCAGTTTTTTTCCCTGTGAAAATAGATTTAGGTCCAGTGAATAGAAATTAATGTACACATAAGGTGGTCCAGCTGACCACGCTGTTTTCATTCAAAGTTCCTAAATGCTGAGTTCCCAGAACCAGTGCCCAAAAATGTGGAAGTGGGTTTGGTAAGTGCTTCTGGAGAAATTGGAACAAACCCAACATTTCCTTAAGAATATTTAGTCTTCTTTTCAGCACTGTGGGAGGTTTGAGATGCTGGTTTGCACATTTTTTAAGTGCCTTTCCCTTTGAGACACCTAGGGCAAAGGCCTCAGGCACTTGATGTTATCTGTTTTCGTAAGAAGAGTTTTTTCCATACCGCATTAAAAAAAAAAAATCTTCTATGGATTGCCAGTGAATACCATGGTCTCTGTGTGTGCAAAACTTCCATTGTATCACCAAAGAGCTGCACGTAGAATAAGAGTAGCCGATGCAATACAGATTCATGGGCAGAATAAATCAAGAAGGGTCCATAATGGTTCAGAAGATAATCAGGCATAACAGGTCTGCTGGGCAAGATGAGAACCTGGATAAAACAACTGGTGTAGTCAAAAGAGAGTCTAAAGTCTTAGCTACAAAACCGAAGTCTAAGAGACCAAGATATGTCTTTTAATTCACTCAGAGGTAATTTGGCTATAAGTATACTGAAATACAGAAAGTAATTTTTTTCCCTCTCCCCAAAGTGCTGCAAAAGCATCACTTGGGATCAATCTGCCAGTCCTTGAAAAGATGCCTAGAAAGGGCAAAAAGGTCAAAGATGACGTGCTTGATACTGGAAGGTAAGAGTCATCTGGTAGTTGAAGCTGCTTAGGGCAAAGTAATTTTCTAGGTATAATGGGGTAACATTTTCCAGGTAGCAGGACTGAGAACTGTTTCACCCTCTTCCATCACCCTACAGAGCTCTGACCTGCCCTCAGAGATGCGCAGGCTGCTGAGATGTGATGAGGGCTCAGGCAATCATCTGACTCCCTCTTGACTTTGGGCTCCACCTTCTTCACCTTCACCACCTTCCACACAGGAGTAGATTTGTGGGCTGGCAGCCAAAGGCCCTGTGAATGCAGGGCGTGCCACCGTGTCTCTCTCCCTCTGGCACCACAGGTGGTACCTCTTCCTTTTCCCTGTGGAGGTCTCCAGTCTGCTGAAAGGTACAGGAGCAATCTGCATTCATTTTCTTGTGCTCATCCTGCTAATGCTGCAGTCCATATACTGACTTGTCTGGGAATCTCAGCTTCCCAGACATTCTAGGTCACTCTCACCCCCATCTCCTAACCCACATTTTCTGTTTGCATGCATTGGTGGTTTAGCATCTGTCTGCATGGCACACACCCGTAGCCTGTATGTCTTCATGAGCAGGCAGCTGCATTCACAGAAGCTGGATGGAAGTCAGATGCACTTTGACTAAACTCTGTATAAATCTTAGAGGTTCTTGGCTCTAAAGCCATTTAAAATAAAAAAAACTAAAACAAACAAAATCCACCACCAAACAAACAACACCCCCCCCAATCCCCCCCCAAACAACCTAACAAACAAAAAACCAACCGTAATTCCAAAAAACACCCAACCCCCCGAAACAAACAAACAAAAAACACAAACAAAAATCCTCCTACCTTTCAAGATGTGCTTGGCAGAGCTTTATAAACAAAGAAAACCAGTTTGCCCATGGGATATTTGATTTTCCTCTAAGATCTTGCTTCTATGCAGGTGGTACCAGCTGATGCAGAGAAGGGAGTGATGCTGTCTGGGGGAAAGAAAGATGGAAATAAAGAAAGAAAAAAAGAAAGAAAGAAAAAAAACAAAGAAAAAAAGAAAGAGAAAGAAGGAAAGAAAGAAAGAAAGAAAGAAAGAAAGAAAGAAAGAAAGAAAGAAAGAAAGAAAGAAAGAAAGAAAGAAAGAAAGAAAGAAAGAAAGAAAGAAAGAAAGAAAGAAAGAAAAGAAAGAAAGAAAGAAAGAAAAAGGAAAGAAAAGTAATTCTACTGGGATAATATAATCTGTTTTACAACTGACCCTCTTTACTGTCCAACTGATTTCATGTTTTCATTCCTTTATTTGGACATTTAATCAGTTTTCTTCAGTGTTTATCTGTGTGTTAAGTTGCGGTGGTTTTATCTGAGTGTGAACCGATTTCATTAAATCACTGCAAGCTGGATACTTTTACTGTACTTTATACCGTTTTTATTTCTGTTTACTCTAAATTAATTAGCACCGGTGTCAGGCTGGAGCAAAGCACATCATTCTTCAGCACAGTAAGTGTCCATTGGTTTAACCCAATAAGTACAAGTTCCAATTTAAGAGCAGCCAGAGTGGACCAGACCAAAATCCACTGGTACCCTGATGTGGGTGATCCAAAGTGATCAAAAGTGGTGCCTTGGGATGGGCACAGTGAGACGACAAGCACATGTCATACCCTTCCCCCTGTATTTAGGTCTCAGGGACTTTCTCTCCTTTTGATTGTGAACACTTTATTTTGATAGGACTTTTTAACTTGTTTCCTCATATTTTTCCAAGGTACTGTTCATCTCAACACTTGCCAAGTCAACTAGACATCTGATGAAGGGATATTTCTCACCCTGCCCCAGAGTACGTGAGTTAAAAGTTTTCTTAAAGAAAATAACCCTTCTTCCTCCCACATCTCTAATGTGCTGGTTTGGAAGGGAGGGAAGATCCACTCTTTCCAGGTGTTTTCCAGGTGTCAGCGTTAGGTGGCCCCACCTTCACCCTGGGAAAATGCAATTCAAAGAATTTTTTCTTATATTTGTCCAAGATTCTGCTAAATCAAATATAGATTAAACTCTCCCTCATTTAATAAATGATGTTCAATATTGCCCTGACTTCTCAGCTTGTACCTTTCAAACAAGACAAAAAAAATTCCCACACAGGCAGTTGGCACTACATGTGTTTGTACACAAAAATGAAGAAGTGCCACACAGCTGCGTGCAGATGAAGCCTGAGTTTTCCTCCACCAACCAGCCTGAGAGCTCTCCAGGATTTTGTTTCAGTTGTCTCCATTTCCTCAAAGTGACATTTACTGACTTTGCCATCAGGTTTGGCAACCTGATCTCACTTCTGTGGTTAAAGGCTGCAAGCAGCAATTCCCACCAGGGAAGGTGGCTTCCCCTAGACCATCCTGGGTAACTCAGAGCCTGTAGCAACTTGCTTCTGATGTCTTCACTGCACAGCTAGCAGGAGGCACCCCTTTCTTTTCCCCATCCTCACTGAAGGAGCACAAAGGCTGCTTTCATCCGGAGACTGGCTTGCACCCACCCGGGACAGAGTCCTCTGATGTTGGCTGAGGTTAAGGCAGAACCACTACCCCAGCAGGGAAAGGTGGAAAAAATTGAAAAAATTACCTCTCTTAAATCCCGACCCTTGTCTGCCTCTGAACACAGGACTTTTCATCTCAACGGGGCAAGAGGAGGGAGCTGGTGGGAGGAGCAGTGAGGACGAGGGCTGGGTTGCAGCACCCGCCAGTTGCAGTTGTGCTTCGGGTAAGATAACGCAGGTGGGAATTTCCCTTCCTGCTCACAAACTGGCGGCACTTTGTCTCTGTTGTGCCAAGACGTTTTCATTTCACATTGCTGTGGCATAAACTTTCAAGATCTTAATGTGTTATGTCAGAAAAATGAGCTTTATTTCATAGTTTCAGCATTTGGTGGTAGTGAGGAAGAGAGAGGGAGAGCAGAGGAGGATGCTATTAGCTACAGTTCTGCTGTGGAAAAAATACCTGGACCTTTTTTCCCCTGCAAGAGCAACTGAACACAGAGCCTTTGTCACTTGCTGGGGACTGTCACCTTTCCAGTGATGCTGATGGGCCAGATATAATGAGGAAAACAATGCTGTGGGGGCTGCAGGGAGAGCTCAGGGCTCCACACCTCCCTGATGCTGCTGCGAGTGCAGCTGGGCAAAAAAACCCCAGTCCTGTAGGGTCTGGCTAGTGTGAACCATTGGTCTCTCTTGGGCTGTACCCATCCCAGGCCAGTGGGCACCAGCATCGTCCCAGCTTCAGAGGGAACAGCCCTGCCACATCATAGCATTCACATCCCCAGAGAGCACAGTGACCTGCCTTATTTAATTTTTACTTCTGTTTTTTTACTATTATTTTTTCCAGATAACCCTTTCACGTTCACACCCCACTCATAGCTCATGGGAAGAAAAGTGGAAGATTTCTACTGAAATCTCAGTAGCTCGAGCTGCTTATCCAACAACAGGATATGGATTCTAAACCTGCTATATATATTTAGTAGTGACATAACTGTGAAGGGAAAAGCAGTTTACTCTCTCTGTTTTTTATTATATGCAATCTCAGCAGGCAATCCAAATGTATTCACCCACCACAGGGACTAGAAAACAATATATTTGTACTCTTATAAGACACAGACATTGACTCAACGAGGGCCCCAGGGTTACCCTCTGAGAGCAGCCTTCAAATTTGGCTCAAACAGTTGATGCATGAACACAGGTTTTGGTGTATGCTACTGTTCCTGGTCTTTTAAAAAGCCTTTAACTCAAGCTCTCAGATGAGAAACTTTGCTCTGGGCCTGCCACCTGCCTGTGAGTGGTTACAGGTTTTTGCCCTTTACTCTTGTAAAGCACAGCACATTTGCACAAGTGGACTCTTGTGCAATGTCCTTGGAAAACATTTGCCTTTTGGAAAAAGGCTCTCTATAGTTTGAAGATGTGCTTTCCACCCTTTGAGTTGGTTCAGCATCATGGCAATGCCAAGTCATTTCTGGTTGTTTTGTGAAAGCCATGCCATGTAACACCTCTTTATGATGAGGCTTATTAGACTTCTGGGCTTGACTTTCAGAAAGTGGTGGGAAACATGACCTGGCACTGCAAGCTACCATCCACACACTGGGGGCAAGGGCTCATCTTGAGGAGAGTACTGGGGAGAAATCCTAGCTCCAGTCACCTTCTGAAGCAGTCTGGGCACATTGGGCCTGACCTCTGGACATGTGCTCTGAGGCCGGACACAACCTTGGTGCACCAAAGCTAATCACTGCAAAGGTGGGCACCAAGCCCCCGGTGTGGGCACCTCTGCCTCAGGCAAAGCTCAGGCCATGAGTACATTTTCCTCTGCTGCTGAGGACAGCCACCCAGAGAAAGTCTTTGGCCTCCTGGTGCCCATCCATCCCTGTAGGACATCAAAGGAGGCATGGTTTTGGAGATCAGCACATTCGCTGGGAAGGTTTCCTATTGCCAGCTTGCAACCTAGCCATAAAGCTGCAATCACACCTTCAAACAACACCTTGTTCATGGAAAGTATTTCAAAGACTGGCAGATCTGGCTGGCAGAATGGGGTCCCATATACGAATTAAAGTCTTTACTTTTTTCTTCCAGAAGTTTTCAAGAGTGCTAGTGACAGAAGAGGAAGGGAGGGAGGCAAATTAAAAACTTTTTATACATTAGGAAGGTAAATGAAGCAAGTGAATGCAAAGACAAAGAGATGAAAGTCATATTTTATGGTAAGCATCATGCAATAGCTTCTTATTGGTGATGGGTGCACAAAATGAGACACCAGAAGCCAATGAAAGAAACGGTTGTTAATACTCTGTCTAGAAATGATAGTTAGTACTGTGACTTTCTTTTTTCCCCCCACTGATTAAATAATTTATATCAGAATACTTTTGTAATTTGAGTCTGTCAGATGGGAACTCTTTTATATATAAATATATTTTTTTCTTTCCTGCTTTCTAATTAGCAAGGTACAAAACAGAACAGTAATGTATTACACAAGCGGAGAAGTGACATTGTCTGGAGAGCCAGGCTGTGTCCTGATTCCCAACAAGGAGTGCTGCGATACTGTGCTCAGGAAGCCTAGACTCCCCTCATTTCAGCAGCTAAAGCGTTAAAGAGATAGATCAAAGCGAAAAAAAAAAAAAGGAAAATATTCCTTTCAGGCTCTGAAACACTGTTGCCACCATGGAGAAGAGTAGTAGAAAATTAATAAGGTGGTGTTGGAGCAGATGCATGACCTGCAGTATAGTACAGAGGGCAAGAGTTCAAATATAAATAAATATGTATGGCTGTGCTATGTCTTATTAGATAAGAGTGCTGTCTCGTAAGCAGTTTAGGTGCAACGAAGTGGCATCTGTAGTACTTGCAAGACAAGGAGCTGTACCATAAACAAGCCTTCTGATTAAGCCTGGGATTTTCTAAGAGGCCAGCAAGAGCCAGGAGCCATTTCATCTCTCTGGGATCAAGGTATCAGGCATGGAGGGGGAGAGGGGCGAGGCTCCTGCAGTAATCCTGGCAGGATTGTCATCATTTAGGAGGCAGGACCAGTGGGTTCGGTATCCCAAAAGATTCCCCATGAACAAAACTCCCATTTGTTTTGATGGAAAAGTCAAAATGCCATCCTTTAAGTTGCACAGCTGATGGTAAGTCTCCTCAGGTTTCATTTCCCCAGGTCAAAACTTCAGGAGACATCCTGTAACATAACATGGGGTCTGGGGGATTTATTTCAGTCACCATTTGAGCATCCCAAAGTCAGTAAGCACTTGGGTCAGGGGACAGACTGATGGCAACTGATGCAGACCCCAACCTTCCCTGAGAAAACCTGGGAAAGCTGAGACCCATTTTTGTGTCCAGATCTACTTCAAATAAATCTAACAGAAATCATCTCACAGTAACTTCTCAGCCAGATGTTAATTTGAAAGTTATATTTTAAAGTCTATGGATTTTATCACAATTAGATCTTCATGATGAACTCTTGATTTTTTTTTCCTGCCTTGTGTAATCACTTGGAAAGAAGAAAGCAAGCATCATTTGAGACTGAACTGGTTACAAGCAGTCTTAAGAAAAAAATTGATACAGACAAAATAGAGATTTTCATTCTTTGTCAGTCACAAATAAACATCTCCTCAGATTTTCCACTTGAGTTGAGTTTCCCCTCTATTTTTCAGCCAGATATTTCCCAAATAGTTCCAATGACCCAAAACAAGTGTTTTTTGCAAGATGAATTTCTCTGCTGCAGTTCATTCATCCCAAGGCGGACTCGGGGAAAGCCACAGGCAAGGTTTGTCAAGTAATTTGGAAACAAATGTAGGCAAAAGATGGAATCGGCTCCGTGCAAGTTTTGCCCCTCCCCACTGCACCTCCCTTCTTTACTTTTATAGGGGGGGATTAGTGACATGGATAAGCCATGGGAGTAAAGCTCGTGTGGTTTGTACATGTCACCAGAACCCCTACAGAAAAATGCAGCTTTATAATATGTACAATTTCGGTTTAGTTTATTATTTATAATACCTGGGTACCAACAAAAAAGCTCAGACACTAATGCAAAGTTCTTAATTTCTTAGTGCGTTGACATCACTTACTGTCTTTCTCGATGTATTTTTATTTGTTTGATCTTCTATAAATTTTTCTCTTTGTTCTTCAGATGGAATAGCAAATCTAGTTCATTCCAAAGACACTCTGCTGGTATAAAGTAACTGAAACACCTTTAAAAATTTAGAGTTTTAAGTGTGATATCATGTCCCATAAGAATATTTGTATCATTACAGGACACAATATCACCTAGTTCTGTGGAAATCTGAAATTCCACTAATTTATAAGAATATCTGTCTCAGCCATCTGTGTTATTTTAATGCAGACAATTTATTGGGGTCAATGAACTAAGTATTCTTTTCCTGCTCTGTTTCAGTGTGATTTTAGCTACGCCAGTGTTTGCAAACCTTTCTTTCTTTCTAACACCTTCATACTTAGGCACCTCAGTTGAAGCTTTTAGTGAAGGTTTCTGTTCATGGATTCAGATTTCTAAGGTTGTGGTACTTGATGACTTGACTTGCCTGTCCTACTTTCACCTTATCTTGCCTATGGCTGAGCATATCAATATTTTGAAGTGAAGCTGGAAGTTATTTCTTTTCATAGACTTGTGATCAGACCAGGTTTTCAACTGTCTTGGAAAAGAAAGGGATAATAGTGGCTGATGGTAGGTGAATGGTTGATGATTTGAAGTTTTGAGTGGGGGAATTTGGCAGGGCCAGGGAGCAGCAGGCATCAGTTAGTACTGAGAAGGGGGAAATGGTTTGGGCAGAAGAGGGCTAGTCAGCATCAGGAGAGAGGGAGGATGGGTATAGGAGGCAAGGGCTGCTGGAGGGCCAAAGTTTTCCACCCAGCATGTGGCCACAGGGGACATCCTGACACTGAGATCTACTCTTTGACTTGGATCCCACCTGGGACCAGGAAAATGTGCTCAGGAGCATTGTCCTCCCTTGTTATGTATACCTGGCACCCACTTCACTGCCTTCTCAGCAGGGCCTGTTGCAACCCCAGCCATACAGCCATACATACCTCAGTCTCTTTCTTTGCCACTGACAACTCTACCTTTATCTCCTCCAGACACAACATCCCCCTAGTTTATATTCTTATATTATTATGTGTTCTCTTCCTCCCTCCCTACACACACATGCACGCGCGCGCACACAAATAGAGCTAAAAGAAATCAGTGAAGAATCAGTGGCCAGCAGAATGATGGATAGTAAAAGAAAACTCTAAAAGGAGCAATAAAATCTCTGAACAGTTGTGGGACCACTGCTAGAGACAGCTCACAGCATTGCAAGGTTTAACAAAGAAAGATCAGAAGTGTTGACTAGACACTTTTGTTCTGAATTTGCAATGAAGCTGGAGGGTGTATCTATCCCGTCAGATGTTTCTGTGGGAGCAGAACGTTTATCTCTGCAACAAAGGAAGATCTGAGGCAGCACCTGCTAAAATTAAGCTTTCCCAAAAACAGCTCTATTAATTTGCACCCAGGAGTTTTAAAGCAAGTGGCTAAGGAACTTTCTGAAACACCCTCATTAATAATTCAGAGATGTCAGGAGAGTGAGTTAATTCTGGAGCCTGAAGGTCAGCAAACACTGCTCTAAAGGGAAAAAAACCTGTTAGAAAGAAGAGAAAAAGAAAGTAATAGAGAGAAGTAGAAAACCAGCAAGGCTGACAGTTCCAGATACATCTGAAAACAAATTTTTAGGGCAACTATAATGAAAGATTTAGAGCCTAAGTATATATGTATATATTCCTATAAAACAAAGCCTAGCCAGGAAAAGCGCATAGTGGTAGTTCTAGCATTTTCCTGATTTTTAGGATTTGAGGTTTCATAAAATCAAATTATCAAGGCTAGTGCAGAGAAGTCCAAAGGACAGTTTGGTGCATGTGTATTTCTCATGGTGAGAGGCTGATCTGGGGATGCCTGCTCCCCCAGGTGTCCCTGCATCCTCACGGAGGACACAGTGGTATGGCCCCAGAGGGCCACACTGCACAAGGCACCCATGGGAACACCTTGGGCAGCCCCCTCCAAGCCTTGTGCAGATGTTTGAAGTGAGGCTGATGGTACATTTGAGGTCAAGAAGATCATAGAATAATAGAATCATAGAATCAACTGGATTGGAAAAGACCTCTGAGATCATCAAGTCCAACCCTTGCTCCAACACCGCCATGGTTACTAGACCATGGCACCAAGCGCCACATCCAGTCTCATCTTAAAAACCTCCAGGGACGGTGAATCCACCACCTCCCTGGACAGCCCATTCCAAGGTCTAATTACTCTCTCTGTAAAGAGTTTCTTCCTAATATCCAACCTAAGCCTCCCCTGGCACAGCTTGAGACAGTGCCCTCTTGGTTGCCTGGAAGAAGAGACCGACCCCTATGTGGCTATGACCTCCTTTCAGGTAGCTGTAGAGAGTGATGAGGTCTCCCCTGAGCCTCCTCTTCTCCAGGCTGAACAGCCCCAGCTCCCTCAGCCTCTCCTCATAGGACTAGTGTTCAAGTCCCTTCACCAGCCTTGTTGCTCTTCTCTGGACCTGCTCCAGCACCTCAATATCCTTCCTGAACTGAGGGGCTCAGAACTAGACACAGGACTCCAGGTGTGGCCTCACCAGCACTGAGTACAGGGGAAGAATCACTTCCCTGGACCTGTTGGCCACACTGTTCCTGATCCAGGCCAGGATGCCATTGGCCTTCTTGGCCACCTGGGCACACTGCTGGCTCACGTTCAGCTTCCTGTCAATCTGAACTCCCAGGTCCCCTTCTGCCTGGCTGCTCTCCAGCCTCTCTGTGCCCAGCCTGTAGCACTGCAGGGGGTTGTTGTGGCCAAAGTGCAGGACCCGGCACTTGGCCTTGTTGAACCTCATCCCGTTGGAATCAGACCACCTCTCCAGCTTGTCCAGGTCCCTCTGAAGAGTTCTCCTGCCTTCCAGCAGATCAACACACCCCTCCAGCTTGGTGTCATCTGCAAATTTGCTAATGGTACACTCAATCCCCTCATCTAAATCATCAGTAAGGATATTAAATGGAACTGGGCCAAGTGTTGATCCCTGGGCGACACCACTAGTGACCAGCAGCCAACTGGATGCAGCACCGTTCACCACCACTCTCTGGGCCTGGCCCTCCAGCAAGTTCCTAATCCAGCAGAGAGTGTCCCTGTCCAAGCCGTGGGCTGCCAGCTTTTTCAGGAGAATGCTGTGGGACACAGTGTCAAAGGCCTTGCTGAAGTCCAGATAGACACATCCACAGCCTTCCCCTCATCCACCAGGCAGGTCACCTGATCATAAAAGGAGATCAGGTTGGTCAGACAGGACCTGCCCTTCCTAAACCCATGCTGTCTGGGTCTGATCCCTTGTCCATACTGTAACTGCTGTGTGATTGCACTTAGGATGATTTGGTCCATAACTTTGTCAGGCACTGAGGTCAGGCTGACAGGCCTGTAGTTTCCTGGGTCCTCCTTGCAGCCCTTTTTGTGGAGTAGTGTGACATTCACCAACTTTCAGTCATCTGGGATCTCCCCTGATGTTTGCCTTTGGACTGAGGAAAAAACCTTGAGCTGCATCTCTATGGCTTCTGCAAACCAAATACTGCTGCCAGGTAAGGGTCTATAATCCTACTTTTATTTTAGAGGATCACTTTCTTGCAGATCTAAACGGCATTTTTATTATTATTTCCAGTTGTTACATGATTCTTATTATAGTTCAGAACTGACGTCAGCAATAAACAATAATAGGATTGTGAACTATTGCTCTTTCTAATAAAATTATGTTTCTTCTCTGTATTATAAATCTAATAGCTATTACATCAGTACCCATAAATATATATCATTGCTTACCTTTTTAATATATACAGGGCATTGCATACCCCAACAGAAAATAATCAGATTTTTTTTATAAGTTAGCCACAGCCATTATTAGATCATGAATGCCTAATAAGTAAAAGTAGAAGATATAATTAATGGGCAGTTTTCATATAATTTTCTCCTTTTGAAGGGTGAGAAAGAGGTGGCTTTTACCTGCTTTTCTTTCCCATCTAAAGCCGCAGCCTCTATTCTGTCCTCAGCCTTTCTCCACACTTTTCTTTATAATTTCTTTCCCTTTCTTGTTTGAGGCTAAATACCAGCAAAACGGCATTGCACAAAGGCAGTGCAATTTCTCCAGCACAGTGCCATCGTAAACCCTCTCCATCCTGAGAAAGAGGCAAGAAACAGCCTTTTCCTCCACTGTTTTATGCTATTGTCCCTACTTTCTGCCCTCGTGACCGAGCATCTTAACTCCCTCCCTTGCCTCCCATTCCCCCTTTCGACGTTCCCCCATTTTTTTGTGATACCCACTTCAGCCATGACCTCCCAGGTGGCTGAACCTCATGATGCTCACCCTCAGTCTCTGGGGTGTGAGTGCCTGAAGGCTTATGATAGAGGCTTATGTCCCAGGCAGGGTGGCAGTGATGACACCACCACCCCAACCGCTTCCTGGTGCCCCCATCCTGGAATGCCCCTGTAAGCCCGTCGAACCTTTCTGGAGAGGACGTGCCTGGCGGCACCCCGGGGCAGCTCACGACATGGGCACAGCTGTGATCTATGGAAGCGCGTGCAAGATCTGTATAAATAAGGCAGATCCCCCCTACACCCCCCTCCTCCTCCTCCTCCTGCTCCTCCTCCTCCTCTCATCTCTCTCAGCGCTGATTAATGTGTTGAATGAAACCTTTAAATGTTTGATTTCAAAGCAGAGAGATTTTTTTTCCCCCACTTCTTTCCGCCTATCTGTAAAGAAGAAAAAAAACCCCATGATCATGTGGGAAATGTTGATTTTAATGGAAAAATTGCATTGTGCTGACTTTCATAGAGTAGAAAATCCACAGAGTGAGACTTCAGGCTTGGCACCTGCTCCAGAACCTTCCTGATGAAGCAAAGGTTGTCTTCATTAAGAGCATTAATATTCATGCAGCATGGTAATTTTGACACAGAAAAGGTCTCTGTAACCTTTTCTTGTGTGAGAATTTTTTACTTCTCAAGGAAATTACAGTCCAGCAATGACTTAATTAATGCTGGGTTTCTTCGGCGGATTTTGAAGAGCTGTCAGTTTGGGCTTGCGGTAGCTGTCAAGCAGGGAGAGGCCTCTGGGTAGGTAGATTGAAAGGAAGGAGGGAAGACACCCGAGCCCTCAGCGTAGATCCTCACGGCTGGGGTGTAGTAATGTGGGGGAGGATGGGGGGTACACACACCTCCCACATTAGTTTTAATTTAGCAACCTGCTTTCCCCAGTGCTGGGTCATTCATTACTGGTATAAAGGACACAGTTTGAATTAGTCCTCCATTTCTCACTCAGCTTATTCGTTATTTTTATTGTTGTTACTATTATTGTAGAATGTTCATTTTGCTCTCCTCTTCCTCTAGCAGCACATGTGGAAGTTCTCTGGAGAAGCCCACTTTGATTGGTCTGAAGCCTCTGTTGCAAGTGCAGGGAAGAAAGAGAGAAGCCTCCTTCTTTTAACAAAATATTTATATATGTGCATATACATATGTAATCAGATAAAAATACTCCAAAGAAATGGGATGTACTGCCAAAGAGGAGCAGCAGCAAGCGGTATTTTTTTAAAATCAAAGTTTACATTCTTCTCCAATGATGTCAGTCATGTTTGCAGACAGGGCATTTCGCACAGCAGCAAAAGAAGGAGCTTCTGCCTTCTACTTCTTTTCCTTAGTTTGAATTTTTGGGTATGATTTTGAGGAGATCCTTTTAGGATCTCTCTTTTCTGATGCTGTTTTGTTTTTCTTTCTCCAGATCACTCTGAAGTGTCCTGTCTGGTTTCCTGGTTCCAGGGCTGCTTTTGGTGCAGTACTCTTCTGCTTCAGTCCCCTCTGCTTGGCCCACTCTGCCACAGCAGAGTGCACCACCAGAGAGCTGCACCACAACCTCCTCCTTCCTGCTGGAGACCAAGAAAGAGACTTCAACAGCAAGACCTTGAAGGCAAATGCAACTAGTCAACACTCCAGCTGTAAATCCCCCTCCACCCTCAAATGGCTTTGAGAAGAAATTGAAGCTTTGCTCTTCTATCAAATATATTCAAAATAACCCTGTTTTCTTCGGTAGCCGTATTTAAAGTATGTTTCTTTCACTTGGAAATGAATGGTCCCAAGGCAAGATTCTTCTAGACTTCAAAATCTGAATGTCCAAAGACCCTCCCTCCCACTGCCAGGAAATGCAAGAGATTTTTGATTATTCTGTAGTCTAAATGAGGCAGCAGTGTTATGCCAGCACCTTACTTAAAGGTGATGCAGAAGGCTAAAATGAACATTTAAATAACGTCCTTGAGTTATGAGCATTTTGAATATTTTTAGAAGGGAGGCTGCATATGACATTCATTTCACCCAGCTGTAGCCCTTTATTCTTTATTTTTTTAATTGTCAGAAGTGAAATCCCAACAATGTTGCTGGTCCAAATTTCTGTTTCATATGTTGACACCTTGAAATTCAAAGGCACACTGCAAAGTAAGTTAAACCAAGACTAATGGCACAAAGACATGCTGAATAACACAAGTAAAAAAACTGAAGGATGTTCAGCTGAAAAACATACACTAGAATATATGTGTTTGTGTATAAATATACAGATATTTTAAAATAACCTGCACATTCTCCTATGTTCATTTTCACTCTTTTTTAGCCATTCTCCCTTTACTGTGGACATCCTGGCATGCAGAACTAACTGGGCTTCAAACTAGAGGAAATCGATACCTCAAAAAAAACACCCAAAGAGGGTGATCAAGAAAAGGGAGACTGTTCTATGTTCTATGGCCACCTATATATATAAAATCTCTAAAGGGGTCTTTACCACCACTCAACAATTTCTAGAGAACTACAAAAATTAAAAAGACCAAGAGTCGTCACATCAAACTCTTCATACAATGTCTCCCTACATCACACACTGTGGGGTTCACCTCAGACACCTATTTCAGGACATGTTTTCAAAATAGATTTATTTAAGGCTGCATTGCTAAAAAGGGAGATCCTAGTGAAATATAAGTGTTTTGGGCAACAAATTGAGAGTTTATTCTAAGATCAGTAAGGTGATAAGATGGTCAATAGAGTCAAGAGAGTACCAGTCAGGGTCTTACAAGGTCTTGGCATCTTTCTAGGTTTGCTTTCGTTAGGCACCATGTCACTCCTCCCTGCCTGCCTGGTGCTCTCTGAAAGCACTCAACTGCCTTACCTGGGATGATCCACTTGTTTCAGTGGTTACACTTGCTTATTCTCTCAGTTAGTTCACCATTTAATACAGTGCTAACTCACATATTTTTGCCAGCTACTAATTAGCATTTTTACTAGGGATGATGTCACAACATTGGAGTCCAAGTGAAGAGATAGCAGCAGCCAAGGGGTTTAGAATCAACAACTGAAAATGTCTCAAATAAAAACCATATCTAGTCCCATTCAGACACAAACTAAGACTGCTCCCAGTTTCTGATTCCTCATCAAAAGCCAAGTATCTCCAGAAGGACAAATTTTGCTCAAGAGTGGTAATTTCACGTGGTTATCATGCAGAATGTAGTTTCAATAATAAACTGTTTGGTCCTGTGTAACCTCCACTTCCGTTTCGCAAACCTCTCCAACTTGCCTTTCCCATACTAGAGAAAAGAGGGACAAGAACTTTTTCCTGATCAAAATATGATCTCTTTTCAGGTACCAAAGGTATGCTGGAGTAAAATGTGGTTTTATTTATGCACACAGGCTAGAAAGATTGCCGCAAAGGGAATTTTCTAGTCTAGGGAACAAATAATAGTAGTTGTATTTCTTATCATCACAGCAAATGAAATAAATACCTAATATTTCTTCCGCTTAACAAAGTAAGTAATTAGCAGTGCTATAGTCAAGGGAACATGCAGGCAAATGGAGCAGTAATTGGGGTGATACAACATTTGCCCACTTCTCAGATAAGGGATAAGGAGTAGGCCAGAAGTGAACCTGCATTTTATTTACCACTACACCACTGATAATTAGACAGCTTGCCATAATGGATTAGCAGCAACCAGTGACACCCATTATCCCTGGCTGACAGAGCAGTGTGTGCCACAGAAGAAGCTGCTAAAGGCCAAGAAATACAAGTGTGTAAAAGATAAGAATAGCGAGTGCCCTCCCCATGTCAGGCTGACTGGAAGTTGAAAGCAAGCAAGAAAGTCAATCTTAAAATATGCCAGTTAATTTTAATGACATTGAAATTTTACTGACAAGTCTGAAGTATTTTAAGTAATGTCAGAATTATATTACTTGGGAGAAAACTGAATTTTTATGATCTTTTTTTCATGTATAAGCTGCATTACTGTTTTATGAGGGAAGCCTGTCAATTTGCCTGCTTTGAACAAAACACCTCAGCAGCAATGTACGCATTGCACTATATATTCCGCTCCGCAGTCAGTGGAAGAGGGTATGTCGGGAAGGATCGGCATGGGCTATGCTCACGGTGCTGTGCTGTCTGCGTAACCTCACTGCCAGCCTGGAGCCAGGCTGATCAACAGCAGTTCTGAAGCCCTGGGGCAATCTCTTGGCAAGGCACAGCACCTTTCATGGAGACCTGCTCTATAAGCGCCGTTGTTTCCCAAGCGTGAGGCAGGCCTTGCATAGGGATGTTCAGAGAGCCCTTCTCTCACCAAGGCAGCATGAGCACCACCACGGCGAGTATGGAGATCTGTGTTGTCCCAGGTAAATGAGAAAAGGTCTTGTCTTGTTCACTTGATTGACTGACTGGCGATCTTCCAGCAAGGTTATAAATCTCCACTCATCTCCTTGTCTTCCTCTGAACTGAAAACCAAGGAATTACCAACCTGTCCTTACTGAAATTCAAAGGGAGCTGTGTGCTTCCCAGTTTATGCATCTACCCACTCCATCCAGAGATAAAAGAGAGGCCATAGGATCTAATAGTCCACCATGTCTGTGCTACTGGCATTTTTAAAACAATTCCGTTCAGATTAACACAGGTTTTATTCCTGAGCAGCCATCCAGTTAGTTCATAAACACACACACACTAGAACATAGGTGCACATCCCAACCCTGCAGCAGCAAGGTCTAATTCAGCAAGATGTAAAACCCAAACTGCTCCTCAGAGCTGGGACATTCCCTTCTGGGGTCTTGCTGCTTCTGGGCTTTTCCTAAGACCAACAGCATCATCTTCTTGTCTCTCCCGGATGCTTCCTACAAGCATGTCTTGCTCACATAATTTTTCTGGACCTGTCTGAGAGTCATTGGTTACACCTTTACCTGCTTCCCCAGCTCTGCAGCCCGGTTAGTGCAGGCGACTGAGGAGAGAGCAGAACTTGCTCCTTCTCACGCTTTATTTCCACACATTATGGAGGCACCGCTTCCGTGCAGTGCTCAGTTCCTGGCAGCCCCTGGTCACCTATGTCAGGCCATGGTCCGATGTGGTGATTTAATCTTTTGGCAACGACCATACAATTTAATCTGGTGGTTTTAACAGTAATCCCATCCTCCATTAAAAGGTTGCCTTTGCAATTAAAATTGCCTTTGAAAGACATCTCTATAAAATGCTGCTGGGTTCACTCCTATGCTTTTTTCCAGTGGACGAAGACCACCTCTGGTCTCAGGTGGAGGTTCTTCCCCTCTGCCTCTCCCCCTAACTCCTCTCTGCTGCATAGCAGTGGTGAGAGCCCAACTTGGGGAGGCATCTAGCAGGGCCCCATCTCCTAGCAGGCAAAAACCCCTTCTCCCTGCTGGTGGGCTTCCCTCCCAACCCTATTCCCCACTGCCAATTGCTGTATCCTGCTTAATGGTATTGCAGCCATGAAATATGATTTTCTTCCAGTTGGGAATAGGAATTTTGCCATGTTTTGCTGAGCAGCATATTTAATATAAATAATTCCTACTACTCACAGGCTCCCACTTTTATGAAAGGTTTGTGCTGAGCCCACAGCAAAGAATTTTAGGAAAAGGCTATTCATTAAGACCCTTACTTGTCTGTCACCTCCAAAGATTCCCCACTAGCAGAAGGGGTCATGTAATGTCTTATTTATACCAAGCTTTCCAGTAATTAATTTTTTCCACACCATTTTAGCACACACCTGGTTGTTTTTTCCTCATTTCTCTATTTGTGGTGCTTTTTGATTTTTTTTCCCCACCCCAAGTTGCTTGTTCTGATGCTAGCATGAAACATCCAACCTTTTAAAGAAATCATTCATTTTTTTAAAGGTTGAACATGTCATGGGAAGTTGGTGCACCTAATATTAAATCCTAGCTGTTTCTTTCAAAGTTCTTGAACATTGCAGAGGCTTTCATGAGCTCTGGCACGGAGGCTCAATGTGGCACACAAAATCACCAGTGGAAACCTATTTTTTGAAATGCACTTATGAAACAGTTGTGTTTGAGGTTGGCATCTGCTTTGCTATGTGGTTACTAGTTCAAGGGGTCAAAACTGCAGTCAAGGAGCACTGGAATTGCATGGTTAGGCCCTGAGAAGCACAGAGATATCCAAAACAAGGGCTGAATCCTCTTACCTTGTGTAATTCTGCCTTAAGTTGAAAGATCATGTACAGGATGCATTAATGGGCTATGACTGTTTTGCTGCTCACCGATTGCTCCACAGCAGCTGTTCACAGGAGTCCTCATCACAAATACAGCATCACGACACGGAACTTCCCTGGCAGCCTCAGCACAGGTGCTGGTTGCTGTCCCATTACCCAGGTGACACTGCTACCAGTAGTTAACCTGGGTACTCTAATCAGGTGAATATGGGCTTAAGCATCAGTGGTTTGGTTTTTACATCTCCTGCCTAAGCAACCTCTGCTGCTTGATTTTGTGTGAGCTCCATGGCTGTAAATGCCAGTGTCTGTGCTTTTGTCCAGTGCTTTCCAATCAGCCTCTTGAGTGGGGCAAGACTGGAAGCAGAAGAAGGAAACATTACAGAAAGTTAAAAAAAAAGGCAATGAGGTGACCCACCTTGAGCAGAACTGCTCTTTGAGAGCACACAGGACTGGCAGCAGTGGTGCGGCCACTAGAAACAGTCCCTGCAAAATGCACATCCTGCAACCCTGGCACTGGACTCAGTGGAACTGCAGAAGAATGTATTTCCCATTCCTGGCTCAGCTTCCAGCCCAAACTAGACCTCAGCAGAACAGTTTAATGACCTAGCATGGCTGGCTTTAGCAACCAGCATTGACCCTGAGGTGCCACCTCACGGTTTTGAAATGTCACATCCAGAGAGGCCTTCCCTGTGAGACATGACTGAGCACCTCTGCAACCAAATGCAGGTCTGTGCTACTGTTTTAGAGGTGTCTACCAACACACAACAAATCAG
Organism: Manacus candei; assembly: GCF_025592945.1. Lineage (NCBI taxonomy): Eukaryota > Metazoa > Chordata > Aves > Passeriformes > Pipridae > Manacus > Manacus candei. The sequence goes on along the minus strand of NW_026138136.1, from coordinate 978,458 downwards.
GACTAGCTCACAGTGCTTTTTTAAGAAGCTGCAAAAACGATTGTAGCAGGCCAGGTTTAGGGTGTGGCTGGGTGCACAAGCTCCAAGAGGGCAAAAGAAGCGCTGTGGGTGGTGGAAGAGGATTTAAGGCTCAGCCTAAGGAGCCTAAGTAGCAGCAAGGAAAAGATAGAAGTGAGAAGGAAAGTGGAAATGAAGAGAGCTCTGAAAAGATAGCTCACAGGACAGGACATCCTGACAGATATGAAGAATGATGGGAAAGCAACCTTACTGCAAAAGCCAGGGGGAAGGACAGGGAAGCAACTTCAGGTGTATTTACACAGAAAAACTGATAAGTTACAGACCATGTACAGACATGATTTTAAAAATTAACTGCTGGTTTTGGGGGCCATATGGAAGGGCTGACAGTCTGAGACACCTTCAAGTAATTCAACTGTTTCATTTCTGAAAAATGAGACACACATAAGGCCTCTCAGGTTTAATGTGCATAACCCCCTTCCAAATTTCTGGCACCAGAACCAGCCTAATGCTGGTCTCCTGAAGAACTTAGTCCTCATTTTTGAATCAAGTGGCTTGGGAGTGAATTGTGGCTGCAGCATGTAGTGGTCTGTATCTCCACACATCACCCAGCCAGGACTTGTACGGATACATGGATATTGTCATAGCCCTTGTCCTCAGCACAGGCAACTCTCCAGGCACCAACAAAGGCAGTGCAGGCACACCAGCCTTTATCAACACCCTGCTGCCCTCACAGAGACATTCCTTACTTATTCACTTCTGACTTTCCCTTCACAGCCCTGTTAAGAGCACCTTGAATCCTCCAGAAATTTCTATCAGGATAGTCCAGGCAGCAGCAAACATGCCAACAAAACAGCCTCCAAAGGTGAGCCCCTGGAGAAGCTGTGCTGCCCCATGGCTTGCCTGGCAACCCTCGTGAAGGCTACAAGCCGAACTTTGCTAACATTTAACCTTGCTTAACCCTTGAGCTTGGGCTACTTTCAGCTGCCCCAAGATGATTGATAAAAGACCCTGCGTGGCATCACTAATCTGGGGGTCAGTGCAAGCTGTTTGTGTTCCCATGTGCACATATGGAAGAGCTTTAGAGTGTCAGATCCAATACTCAATCACTGTATCAGCAAAGGTGTAATGAAATTCACTTTACTGCTCCTTGAATAGGTTAGATTTCATATTGCATAGAAGAGGACTCAAGTCTCGGGGCTGCTATTTGGTTAAAAACTTGGAGAAGTAATTTTCCCGCTTGCGCTATTAAGCATGTGGTTTTCTTTATTTTGAGATCTCACTTTGCCGGGGTATATGCACATCCATATATCTCACAACACATGTATGGAAACCATACACAATAACAAAATAGTCTTATGTACTGTTAAAGCTGGTTTTAAAATTTACAGGGTACAACTCTCTTTTTTTTTTGCTGAAAAGTTCTAAAACAGTTCCATATAGTTAATGTAGTGTTTGGCCTTCCATTAAAAAGACACTATTAAACCAGTCACAAAAACACTAGCAAGTGAGTAAATGTTTAAACCACAAATCTCTCTGAACTCCTATGGGAAGGAAGGGGGTGGGGGACTCTACCAGTTCCAAAATGGCAAGATCATATATCAGAGGTGAATAATAATGTGCAAAATAATATGTTTCAAGGAATAATAGAAACTAGGAGGGGTAGGAGAGAAAGGACTTTAAGAGATGAAAAATTTTAATGCCAGGAAAGATGGAGATTCTGGAAATGTAGGTCTTACTAAGGAATGGAAAGAAAGAGAAAGAGAAAGAGGAAGAGGAAGAGGAAGAGAAAGAGGAAGAGGAAGAGGAAGAGGAAGAGGAAGAGAAAGAGAAAGAGAAAGAGAAGAGAAAGAGAAAGAGAAAGAGAAAGAGAAAGAGAAAGAGAAAGAGAAAGAGAAAGAGAAAGAGAAAGAGAAAGAGAAAGAGAAAGAGAAAGAGAAAGAGAAAGAGAAAGAGAAAGAGAAAGAGAAAGAGAAAGAGAAAGAGAAAGAGAAGGAGAAAGAGAAAGAGAGATGATAAGAGAGACAGAGAGGAGAAGAGAAAGAAGAAGAAGAAGAGGAAGAAGAGGAAGAAGAGAAAGAAGGAAAGAAAAGAAAAAAGAAAAGAAAAGATAAAATATAAATAAAAATAAAAGTAAAAAGAGGAAGAAAAGAAAGAAGGGAGACCAAATGGGAGCAAGGTAGCAGGGTGACACCCATCCTGGCTGTAGCAATGCAAATGAGGCCTCACTGAAATGGAGTGAACGAAGCACAACTGTATATTCTGTACACGAGACAGTTAAAAATTTGAACATAAGGTAGCATTTCCTTTATCATATCCCATAAAAATAGCAATTTGCTAAAGCCCTTGTAGCACAGTATGGAAGGTGGTGTATTTTACTGATAATGTAGAGATGACAGATAGTTCTATACTAGGAGGTTTCAATAGTGTCTTGCTGTATAGCATAATAAATTGTGAGGAGCAGAGACAGAGGACAGTGCAGGCAGGCACTGCTCCACCTTCAGTAGCCAAATAATTCAGCCCAGGCTCAGTAATTATGCTGTGTGAAAATATGGGATTAATTAGACTGGTACACTAACACACTGTAGTCTCATTAAAGGCTGAACAGCATTTTCATAGATACTGCCACTTGAACAGGGCTACTGCTAATGTGAAAAGACAAAGTCTCTTCTTTTCACACTCCTTGCTTATTATCTTACTTAAGGCCACTTAAGCAAAGTTCCAAACGCAGCCTGGCAGAAAGCCCTTTCTGGGATTTATTTTGTTATTTTACCTGTATGCCAGGGAAACAGAGGGGAAAAAAAAACAACCAAGGGGAAATACTAACATTAGCAATAACCGCAAATTCTCCCCTTGCACTAACCAGACTTTTTCCTTTCCTTCCTCCTTCTTAATTTTTCTCTCACTCTTTTGAGGAGGTGAGCATGGGTTTGGGGGGGATGATGGAGAGGACAGATGTCTCAAAGAGAAAGAGATAAAACCTGCATTGCAAGTCTCAAGTGTTTGATTTCAGCTTAAGGAGTCAGCCTCTCTGAGGGATGTGCTCAGCTTGATGGGGGTAGCAGGAGCCACGTGCCAGCACTGCATCCCAATAGAGGAGCACTGGGGTAAGAACTGTGTCTTTTGAACGGAAAGGTGATCAGCAAGCCAGAAGATATAATTTATGCTAAATAGTTGCTGTTTCACAATCTTTTATCAGCAGAGAAAAACATCCTACTTGCTCCAAGCCATTGAAAAGGTCTCAGTCACCTAGCAAGTCCAGATGTTGCCACCCTTGTAATTACAACTCCGTTATAATTCCTCAAAGAATCCAACACCTGGGAGAAAATTGATTTCGGAAGGGAAGTATGGCTGTAACACAGCCTCTGTTAAACAGGTAATTTTCCTCCATCAGCTTCCCAGGCTGCCCACACCTCGTGGGTCGGCACTGGCTGGATAGTCAGTGTCCCCCTGCTCCCTATCTGCACTGCTCCATGGCTTTGGCCCACTTAGGGACACCTGGGGGTGCATGCTGCAGCTGGAGGCAGGCGGGAATCAGGGCTGGTATTATCCAGTGGCTCCTGGTGGGGAGTGGGTTTGGTCCTCGTGTGCTTTAATTCTGGGTAAGTGGTGTGGATACAGTCCACTGCGCGGGAAGCAGACTGCCACAGGGGTGTTAATATATAAAGCTTGTCCTTTAAAATTAACAGGCCTCTGTAAAGACCTGCTTCACCCTGCTCTCAGGAGAGCTATTAGAGCAGAGAGAGACTTTGCCACATACATAGGAAGGAAGCAAGGGGGTGAGAGAGGCAGGAGAAAAGCCCAGCATATCCTGATGACAGCCAGTAATAGAGGTATCTGTGCAGAAATACTGTGGGCTTGGAGATGCCTTTGAAACAGGCAACGGTAATATTGAAGCCAGAGAAATAGCTGATGTTGAATAGACTGAAACCTGCTTTGTGGCTTAACAAAAGTGGGCAATAGAGAGAGGCTGACATGAAACAAGTCAGTTTGCAGCAGGCTCTAAGGTTAGCATCATTAGCAAAGGGGAAAAATGATTAGCAGTAAAAAGTGAGACATTAAAAAGAGATTTAAAATGAGAGCTAGAGGGAGCTAGGGTATGGGGGGTGCTTTATTTGTACTTGAAGAAAATAAAAGAGTTTCCACCCAGACACATTTGAATTCTCTCTGCTGCCTTTGCACACAGAAGTTTTATGAATATTTACCTTTCACATGGATTGGGAAAGAATATATTCTTTGGCACTGGTATTGAAATTTGAGAGCAGATTCTCCTGCCCACATGCAAATGCTTGTATGAAATCCCAAATAATGTCCCTCCTGCAGGTAACTACATTTTCAATCATCTGTTTAAATTTAGGGTGACTGATGGCCAGGGTGGTTTGACCTTGTGATCTGAGTTAGGTACTTCAGACGTGGCCTTAGCTCAATTAGTTCAGAAAGATTCAGTAGGATTTTTGCTCTTAAGTGACAAATGTCACTTTAAATAAATAGTATTTAGGCTCCTAAGTCTTGTAAGTGCTTCTGAAACCATCACCTCCTGACTCCCTGCAGGTAGTGCTTTAGGGCTTTCATCTTGAGATGGGGACAGCACGCAGCCATCCAGGTTTCTTTTACGCTCACAGTCAGCGTTAGTGTCCCTGGGGACAAAAGACGAGAAATTTAATTTCTGATGTCAGGAGGCTTTTAAAATATGTCTTTCAGATCACAAGTACATTCACATTACACCATCCTCACTAAGGCTGGTATAAAGGAGCAGACTGGCTGTGGAGAGGCTCGTGCTGCGCAGCCATGTGTGTGCTGCTGCTTCACAGAGTGACACATCTCAGTGGCACGTCAGGACCCTCGGCGAGGAGCCAAGGCTCACAGTGCTCTGCCAGTGACCACATCTCTGTCACGCTGTCCAACAGGACAGCCCTGAGGGCACTGCTGATGAAGTTTGCAGAGATGGTCTCCAGAAACCCCTCCGGCTGTGCCGCAGTCACCAAGCAGGCAAAAACGCATGGGATTTATTTGCACTTCCTTGTCACAGGCATGCTAAGGAAGCAGCTCCCATTGACCTGGGCAGGAAAGATTACAAGCCTGCATGCCTAATATCTGCATATGTGCAACAGTGTTTTTGAGCTCTATTGTCCCTCGGGATGTAGGTTTCCCCTTGGCCAGCCTTCTCTTCTGCCCTCCCACACTTCTGCCGCCAGGAAGTTAAACTACAAACTCTCCAGTTCCCCTTACTGGCTCTCATCTCACTCTCAGCCTCTCAGTTTTTGCTGGAGACCTCAAACCTTTCTTAGCTGGAGAAAGGAGAAAAGCCAAGTCTGATAGCTCTGTCCTGAAAAAGGTGCAGTGAAGTGAGCAGCTGGTGTGTTGCGACCAGCCCTGTACACTTAATGCACTACTGAGCAAGTAGCTTGCCAAGGACTAGTTCACTCAGGCATAGAGCAGTCATGATCCAATTGAAGCCTCACCCACGAGTCTGGGGGGACTGGTAGTGGTTGTGGGAAGGTTCCTCCCAGCCTCCAGCTCGAGGCAGGTAGCTCCTGCATCCTGGCAGCTGGCATTGTCTCGGTTGCCACCACTCCCTGCAGTCTCCCTTCTGCTCTTCAGGCCATGGGGTCATCACAACACTCCTGATGTGACTAGTGCTGCCTTGAGCAAGCTACATCAGGATGAGTTCACAACCTTTGGATGGGGAGACCCAGAAGAAAAGAGGAGAGATGGACAAGCAGTCCCCACATTCCCTGGGGGAGGCCTCTGATCATTACAGCAGGAGCTCCTACCTTCTTCCCACTATCTAAACCAGAGTTCATCAAGGGGTTAAGCACAAACACATAGGCCAAGTCCTGTGTAATACTGTATCTATTCTATGAATCACAGTAGCAGGCTGCTGCCATAAATGTGGTCACAGCACAGAGAAAATGCAGGGCGCAGAATCAGGGGCATGGAAAGTTATAATTGGCAGTAGGCTACATGTAAACCAGAAATGGGCAGAACTGGGCTTTCCTCCTCCTCCTCCTCCTCCTCCTCCTCCTCCTCCTCCTCCTCCTCCTCCTCCTCCTCCTCCTCCTCCTCCTCCTCCCGCCTGAGGGATCCCTGTGCTCCACCCCTCTAGCCATCTCTCTCTGGTGTTTGTCTAAAGGCTGAGGTGACAGCATAGCGTGCTGAACCCTGGCCCTACAGAGCACTTGAGTGCAAAGCTGTCTGGAAGCCTCTGTACCAGCACGATGGCTTCACCAGCAGCACTCATGGCTGTAGCTTAATTCCAGAATCTGGTTCTTGTTCACCAGCCCAGCATGAGCCTTTGGAGACTACAGGTAAAATACTAATGGAAGGAATTATGGAAATGCAATTTTGACACATTGGAAATGGAGATGAGTGCTGATTATGGGAGCTGTCAGCTCCATCCTTCTCTCATCTCATTGTGTCTGTGTGAATAGAGAAATCAAATTAAAAATGCTTGAATGCATTCAGGAACCCAAAGGGGAACATATTGATCTGCAGATAAGGTCAGATACAGGCCCTCCAGTTTTTGAGCGGAGTGGAGGGAACTTCAGATGTGTACAAACAAGAGAGTGAGTATCTTCAAGGCTGGCCAAAAGGGATCCTCTCTTATGTTGTTCCTTGTGAGTAATATATTTCAAAAGTTAGATAAAAAAAACCCCAGCTGCCTTGAATGCCTGTAGACAGCACAACCCTAGGCAAACCTGAAAAACGGCAGCCTTTCAATATCCTCTTACAAGTGGAGATGGAAGAAAATAAAAATGATAAGGACATTAACTGGCCAGAGCCCAGCAGAGCCACGCGAGGCATCCCCAGGTCCCCAGGACCTGGGCTCACGTCTGTGGAGAGTGAAGACAGATCTGATCTGTCCCCTAAGCCAGAAGGAGCTTAGTTAACAGAGTCACAAATATCAATTACCTGAACTTTAAAATTTCTTCCAACTTCTTCATCAAACTTCTTCATCTCCTATGAGTGTTCAGATTAACAAGTTATTAAAATATAATTTTCTGTGTCCCTTTTTATTTTTTGCATTTCATCTCAAGGCCCATCACTGCTTCTTAAAGGGAAGAAATAGGCTTTTGACTGGAATAATGACAATTTGGAGGCCACCATTTTGCTCTGTTGTGGATCTACGTCTATTTCTGATATACATGAATTCAAAGGCTGGTGCTTAGATCTCAGACAGGATAAAGCCAATGTTTGCTTCAGAAGGATTTCTTTGGGAAGAGTACATTTTTTGTAATCGCAGAATGACATATTGCTCTGAGGTTATAAAGAGAATTTTATATTTATAAAGCTATCTCTGAGATATGTGCTCCTTCTACTCAGCTATAAGCTAAGCAAAACAGAAGGAGAGAGAGTGAGAGAAAAGGAGAGAAAATGAATTAGCTTGAACTTTTGCTGAGATAAATATGGCCTGAACTTTTTAAGTTCAGTTCATGCAAGCAACCTCGTTGAAATCAGTGGGATTTCACCCACGTACTTTGAAGCAGACCTTGACCCCACAAGGCTGAGCAACAGAAAAACGCTTTCAATACATCAACTAAATTTGGCTGTAATTAGAGATGGGACTCAGCAAAGTACCTGTCTCACCTGGGCCTCCGCAGCTGCCTCTGAAGTCATGTGTGTTGTGGCTGCATCAGGATCAGGTGCCCGGTGCATCTCTTGTCCCTCCTCCTGGACACGTAAAACCCCTGCAGCCGCTGGTGCTTTTCGCAGGTCGTGGAGTGATGTTGACCATGGCAACTGAGCACATCAGGCTGAAGGTGAACTGGATTGTAAACGTTCTCACCTTACCCAGAGAGTGAGGGGAGACCATCACGTAGGGGAAAATGCCTTCACCCAGGGCGCTGGTCCAGAAATGTCAAAATTGACTTAATGTATGCAAAGCAGCAAGGGACACACACTGATCTCTCTCTCATCTGTCTGAAATTGCATCAAACTGAAGAGAAGGAGGGAGGGTGTGAGTGTGTGTGCACATGTGTGCATGTGCAGGCGAACGAACGGAGGGCGCAACGTGTCTCCCTCTGCCCCTACCCCCCTTTCTTTGCAAGGGTTTCATATCATCTGCTTTACACAGGCATTGAAAACTAGTGGGAAAACCGAAGCCGGATTGTGACTGGAAGCTAATGTAGTCTACATGCAGCAGACATCTAATATGATGTTATTTATTCCCATAGATCTGTTTATTTTGTTTTCAATTTACCAAACCCTGTGACACATTCCCAAAGGTGCCTTGTTGTACAATACGTTGCACACAGTAAGATATTCAGCCTAATTCACTCTTTGTTTTGTTTCAGTTCAGCTGCATGAGGGCACAAATGCATCTGTGTTATATCTTCTCCTGTGACTGATGTTGCAGACTATTGCCATAGGGTTTTGTGAAATGGGATCTTAGTTAATCTAGGGCATTGTCTTTGTAGTGCTAAATTCTTATTTGCAAACATAATGTTCTGGCATTGATGCAACAGGGGAACATTCGTTGTTTTTTTCTTGTTTTTATTTTTTTTCGTTTAGAATAGACTGTATGTGTTTTTAATAAACTTCTATTCTAAAGCTTTTTCTCTCTATTCTGCATTTGATCTGAGACATTTATAACACATTGCATCACGTCAAATTGATGTCTTTAGCAAGTCAAGCCAAATATTCATAAAACCCATGTGCCCAAAAAGAAAACGTACACTGCTAAGGAGAAAAGTACCTGATGTTTTTTAAAGCATCCACAGGAAGGCAATTCCTGCCTTTAAATATACACACGCATACAGAAAATATTTTGAAAAAATTGTCTGTCCATAGCCCGTTCTCAGCCTGGAAGGATGGTAACACTTATAAATCAATGGCTTTTCTTTGCACTTTGTTGAAAGCTCTCATGTTTTCGTTTTTCTTTTATTTCAGGAACGTGTTGTTATTTGGTATATCACGGACCTGGTCTGAGAAACTAGTGCAGAATCAGGAATTCCAAATTGGATGACATTATAAAAGTGTGCTGCAGACAAAATTTGATGTAAACAGGATCTGGAAAAGATTTGATGAGATTGTGAAAAAATGAAGATGGGATGCAGATTCATTAATAAACAGCCTGTGGGTAGCGAGCATAAAGCCTGATTGATCGCAATTACTGCAGTTCATAACTGGAAAACCAGACATCAGAGGACATGCACAAGGTAAAGCTGCTCTGACATCAGAGCTGAGCCTCATCTATTTATTGGGTGGCAACTACAGAAATCCAGCTCTTGCTTGTTATGGGTATGTTTCCATAACAGCATTTAAAGTAGTTTAATTTTCACTTCAGCAATCTTTCAGACTGATTATCAAAAGGGCTTTCTTAGAAAGCTGCTTGGATGAAGAAACCAGATCTCCCACATGTGCCTCCCAGTGTGCACACATTTGCGTCTGGAACAGCGTCTGGAACTGGGCGTTTCACTTTGAATTAACACCGAGTGCACCATACAAGCAGATGACTCCCCATCACCAGCTATTACTGCAAGGAACTCTGCTCATCCCCCTGGAAGTGCAGGCAGAAAGGCCCCTGTGAGCTGCCACTTGCCTGATGGGGAAATACTCTACTGCATGGCTGGGTGTGTGCGTTAGGTGAGCAACCACAACTGGCAGGTCAGTTAAGAATCTCCTTGTAAGAGCACTCAAAGCCTGGCTCTTCCCTTTGTACCAGCTCCTACATGCCCAGTAGAGAAAACCCTATGTAGTATTGTTGCCTGTAGGTATAATAGCCATGTAAGCTCCAGGCTTCATATACAGAAATGGAAATTTGCTATTAGGTATCTGAAGCAGGAACCTCCAAAGCTAACAGGAACACTCAGGAGCAAGAGAAGAGATGTAGCACAGCAGTGCTACAGAAAGAAATGCTCCTTTCTGCCCAGTGCCCACATTAGCTCCTAGTATCTGATTTGTGGGTATACTGAACATTCTAACAGCAAGAGGCACCAAACGCCATTAGAATCATAGAATCATGGTTTGGGGCAGAAGGGACCTTAAAGATCATCTAGTTCCAACCCCTCTGGCACAGACAGGGACACCTTCCATTAGAAGGACACCTTCCGCTACAAAAACACCTTCCATTAGAAAGCTGTTATGATGGTAACATACCAGGGATAGTTCCCCATTTACTGAAGCTTTAGAGCTGTGGAAAGTTAATATCTGTGTGAGCTGAAATGAGGCCCTACAAATGGTTGTAGAACTTTCTCTGTACTCTGTAGTTCTCCTTCTGTGAAAAAGGAAAAGCATTTCGTCATGATACCTTAGTGGGCTAAAAAAGGATAAAGCCATGATGGGTTGGGAAGCACTCAGACACCAGAGTGACAAGTACCAGAAGAAATGTCCATAGAAAATGACTCATCCTGCCTTTGGAGTAGGCTTTCAACAGCACGCAATAAACTAGGCACGGAGCCACCCACTAAACCACTGAGACAAATTATCAAAAAGCTGCGTTTTGAGTGAGCCCCTGCAGGCCATCCTTGGCACGGCACAGTGCATCCCCTGCACTGCTGGGGGCAGTCACCCACCCACACTGCAGCCAAACCATGGCTGGGCTGCTCGGGCGAGAGACTCAGTCGTGCTGCTGAGATGTCAGTGAGGAATCAGGTGCTGAGTCATGAACCCACCTTAGAAGAAGAGAGAAGAAATGGATCCCTGCTTCTTTGCAGGGGCTTTGAGAGCTCGCTACTGGAAAAGGGCCATTTTTGGTCTACCTTTAGTAGGAAGGCCCAGCAAATGGGGACAAGAGGACAAACCCAGCACCCAGAGAAGAGCAGACTGGTAAGAATTTCTGCCACATTAGCACTTTGTCTATTGAATGTTGGAGTCAGATACCAAGATATCAACAGACTGCAAGAGCAAATGAGTTTATTGTCTTCTCTTGCTGACTCCAACAGGCATGTTGCCTAAGACTTGGCTCCTGCTCCTCAGCAGCAGGCTTTTGTCCACATCATCAATCTACCACAGATCACATCACAACCCAGCAAGACACACACTTTCTATAGCAGAGTGGTCCATCAGCAGGATTACCAGGTATGCAGCAAGCCAGTTCCTGTAAGAGCCAGCTCTTTACCTGCAGGAACAAGAAGTTCACCCATGGCATTGAGGAAAATAATAATAACAAAAAGAGGTCAGGGAATGTAGAGGCTCTCCCAGGTCACTCAGTGTTTCTCCTGTGCTACTAGCTTTCTACTAGACAGAAAAGCTCCTGGAAATTCCTGCTTCCATTTGCTCTAAATATCTGCAGTACTTGCTGTCCCTGAATTTTTTCATCATAGCTCGCATATGGATTTAAGGCAGGAGTCTGAGCAGAAACACCCCACACAGCGCCTAGCTCCTCTGAGCCAAAGCAAGGCAGCCATCCTGGTGTTTGGATGCATCCCTCTAGGTTTTCTTTCACCTGCCATCCCCACCAAGCTGCTGCCAGCCAACAGTGCTATTGCCTTCTGTTCAATGTGCCACAGCAGCATCAACCCCTCTGCTGCCCTGGCAAGAGCAGGAAGTGAGCTTGAGACTTACCTGTCTCTATCTGGGTCCCCAGGTGCAAACACAACCCCAGGCTTCCCTTTGCTGATTCCTTCTTAACCTTGAATTAAAGCAGAAGAATAAATCATCTGAATGATCTGCTCTGCAAATTCATAGGCAAAGCTTACAGACTGCAAGCAAAAATGAGGAGAAGAGCAAGGCCAAGAGGATGGCCAGATGTCCCTAGCAAGGCAAAAATCCTCCTGGAGCTGGGCATCTGGATTTCACAGCTACCAAACACCAGCAATCACCACCATATGCTGAGCAGAAAACAAAAACCTGTTCTACACCCCCAGCAACACAGGAACACGTTGGCAGATTGAAGAAGCTTAGCAGGATTTGGGGGAAAGTCCTGAAGCTCTCTCAGAGTAAGACATCTGCCAGTAAATACCTTATTTGCAACAGAAATGAGTCCTTTTCTTCCCCTGGTGACCCTCCATTCTATCTAGATGAGATGTGTCTCCTCTGTTGGTGTCTTCCCTTGCAGGAATTGAGGTGTTAGAAGCCAGCTTCCAACCTGGAGCACCTACAGCACTTGCTATGGCCAGATCTCCAAAACAGATGTTGTGTTACACATGGCACCACAGGGTCAGTTGAATGAGGCTACCAAATCACCTGTCTGCCCTGGGCATTGGTGGAGGAGAGAACAGAGAGGGGAAGAGAGCTGGATTTGGGTTCCGGGTCTGAGCTGGAAAGGCACTGGGTTTTGCTTTCCCATTTTGTCTACTTCTTGTCTTGCAACTCTTGTGTATTCAGCTTTGTTACATGTGAGCAGTCATGGCTTTCAGTTACTGATAATTCAGTTCCATTTCTACTTTCAGAAGCTCCTTATCAAGCTCACTTCCTACTAGCCCAAGAATTCTGCCTCCTACCCTTGCATTTGCTCAATCTTTTCTTCTCCTTTGTCTGACCAGATGTTCCCTTGTGATGCTCAATTTATCCAACAAGCCTTCCTTCTCAAGGAGCCAGATTACTTTCAAAGTCTGTCTATTGAGCATTGTGTGGATCTTGAAGCTCATGGCTACTTACATATCAAGGGATGCAATCCAGCAGAGGCAACTAACTAATCACCCTGAATAACCAGGTGGATCACTCCAAAACAAGACACACTGGCAGTGTGAGTCTGTGTGTAGGACCTCCAAGAAACTGAATCAAAGCATGGAAAAGCTGCAGTAAGCAACGAGGATTCCAAGCAGTAAGAGTGATCAGAGGCTTGGGGAGTATGGAAGAAAAGCCACCCCAGAATTAAGCTATTGCTGCCCATGGGATTGCTATTCTTACTCATCAGAAATTCCCAGAACCCAATGGCACTCAGTTAATGCTGACCTCCAGGGCAGGACTACGCAGCATAACGGGTCGTTCCAAGTAGCCTTGATAAATGTGTTGCTGCCAGAAGACAGGAATGTGTTTTAAACAAGTTCAGGTGTCCTGTTACATTGCAGAACATAATCCTAGTTTGTGTACACACACACATCAATTTCTATTGCATGATACGTGCTGGATCTACTCGTGTACCGTGGATCTTCCCCACTCCACCAATGCTCCCAAATCCTTGACCATCATTTAAGAACATCTTAATAGAAAAAGCCCAAATTACTTTTGTACAAATGGAGTTGGTGGATGCTACTGGCTTGTGCTTTTCCCAACCAAAAATTAACTTCTGATGATGCTGAAAATCCCATTAAGTCTACTATTTTGAAAAATAAAAGTTTGAAATATTTTTTTTCCAGTTAGAAGAAAAGCCTGGCTCCCTTTGCTGAGCATATTAAATACCTTACTTAAATAGCTGAAAACAAATGTCCCTTTAAAGCAGCACCTAACATGCTGAAGAAATCAGTTAGTCTCTGGCCAAGGGCTTTCTATTAGCTTTATTTATTACATATAAAGGACCCTGTGTTGCAATTACACACAAAAAGCAGATTCCACAGCATTTGGTCTTGCATGCCTATTTTCTCCATAGTTTTATTTACCATTCTTAAGAAGTATAAACATGGCATGTGTTTATATATTTTGAAGAGCATATTCCCCCATGGTCTCCAAGAGACTTCTTTGAATACTCTTTCACCATTTGCAATTGTGCTTTTGGAAGTTTTAACAATATTTGTTTCAGATAAGTTTATTTTTGTATGATTGATTGAAATCTCAAGCTGCAATTAAGAAAATTGCAGTGAGAACCATTAAAGGAATAGCGTCATTCTCTCCCCTTCCCACTAAAATGTCAGGTTTCAATGTCACCGCAAGATAACCCAATCGCGTGCTTGTACACCATTCACCCGGGCTGGAATAAGTGTAAAACTGTCTGAAGTACTAATTACAAATGACTAGAAATAATGACACGCAGTAGAAGGAAAATGAAAGACCCCGGTCCTTGTTACTTACCCACCAAGGTGTGTATGCGCAGTAATGCGGGTTATTGTGAAGCAGCCTATTTAGCAAATATACAAACATCCATCCCCACTTGTAGATTAGCCTCAGTCCCTCCCCCAACTCCCTCTGTCTCTCTGCCCTTTCTTTCTCTCCAATTATAAACCAGCACCAGGTTTTCTCATCAGCCATCTCCATGTCTCCAAATGGCTTTTCAGTGTCAGGCCTATCAGGAAATTAACTCATCATGCAGTGACAGCTGCTAATTTTTTCCCCTTACATGTCAGATGGATCGCCTGCTGAAGCTAATAATGAATCACCAATCCCTGATTAGAAGGTGCTTCCGAAACATATAACTGCCATCTGAGCTAACTTTTTTCTTCATATAAAATGATATCACCCTAGAGGAGTAGAAAACGAATTGTATTCTTCCACAAGATGGAACAGGGGTAGCCTGTTTGAGCGAGCCGTGCGCTATCTCAAATTATGGGTTATTGTTGCTCAGTAAAATAAGTGAAAACTCACAGCCCTTCTTTGTTTTGCCAAAAGAATGACTTTTTTTTTTCTCACTTGAATTTACTTAGTTTCAAATTTCAGGAGTGGTTTTGTCTTCACTCTTCTCTCTTTTTTATTCTGTTTACAGGTTTTGCACTTAGGAAGCCTCCTGAGCAGGGAAAGTTGGAGAAAAGCCCCAGAAGTTGCTTTGTGAGGCCTGTGCCTACCACAACACCAGCTCCTTGTACTGCTCTGCCAGTAGGTCTATCCCCATGATTTTCTGAAAGGGGCTCAACTGCAGTTTAAGCACAGGTTCAGCTCAGGGCCAGCCCGAGGCACAAGAACTTTTGACACACAGATTCCTACAGCGATTACACAAGCTGAATCCACTGCCCACTAAGATCACAAATGTATTTCTTCCAGAACACACAGCTAACATTTCTGGTATTAAAGCAGCATTTATAAATGACAGCAGTGCTTGCAGCACTATGCACAATCCACAAGTGCATACCTTAGCACATCAACTCCCTGGCTCTGGCTCATCTCACTTCCTTAGCAAAGGGCAGCTGGTAGTCAGGCAGAATGGTATGTAGCTGTGGGCACTTTGGGTTATGTTGGGTTTTGGGTTCTTTTCATTTTGTTTTTGTTATAGGAAATATTTCTCTAAATATAGTTTCCAGCTATCTGTTATCTCCCATTTCTCCCCAGAGATGGAGCCTGTATTCCGGGGCCAGGAGACACTGCCTCTGGAGGTGTATATCTGATTCTTAAGAAATGGGGGGGTGAGACTGCTTGCCAGAAATATCTCTTCTTCCTCTTCGTTTTCACTTAGGGCTTTTTTGTTCACTCTTGGTGGGGGTCTTTTTGTTTTGTTTTTTTTTACATTATTACTTATTTTCCCCCTGCATACTAGTTCAATGCTTCTTAAACACTTTACCTGTTTGGCATCATCACAGCATGATCCAACTTTATTAATGCTTATTCAGAATGGATAACAAAGAGAAAATGAAGCCAGTGGCTCTGGCAGTCAGAACACCAGAAGGCAACTGACATGGGAATACTGTACCCTCAACAATTGCTTCCAGTTCAGCATAGCCCTTGAATTCTCCGGGACACAGGCAACTGAAGGTGCTCAAACCAAACAGCAAACACACTTTTAGGAGAGACTGGCTGCCTGGCCTGCATAGGCTTCTTAAATCCACACCACACAAGTTCTACGATGCTCTGACAGTGGACGCTACCTGTGCCAAAGGGCTCCTGCAGCCTCAGAACCTGCTCCTGGCCGCACCAGACCACATGGCCCTGGGGGGAGTCATGTCCTTTTCAGATGCTGCTCTATTCTGAGTGCCTCCCCCCAGCTTCCTAATCTTCCCTGCTCTCCAGGGCAGAGGGCAGAGGAACACTGGGAAGATCCATAGAGCAACCCAGCTCATCTCCTCCCAGTTTATGATATGGGACAATGCCAGGAGCTCTGGTATGGCAGGGAGACAAATGCCAGTGATGCAATTCCTAGGCCCTAGAAGAGATCTGCCATAGCCTCAACTTTTGGTGTATGGCAGAAAGAGTTTTAGTATGGGGTTGAGACAGTGCGTGGAGTCCTTAAGCAGTCTGACAGTACAGGAAAGAATGTCACCCTTGATTTCTAATGTTACATTTGTAGGGCGCTAATAAGTTAACTTTAAAGTGCACATTAAAAAGAAGGGGAAAAAAAAGCCTAGGAAAATATTAGCTCTCCTGATCAGGCTGCACTCAGAGAGAAGTATCATTAACCTGAGCTCCCAGGTAATTACAGCACACGGTAGGTTAGCGAATCCTTTCCAGTGCTCCCAAGAACAGGAACACCTACCACTGGGGTTTTTTTTATGCAAAGGTCTGCTCTTTTCATTGTGCATACAATGTGATTGCTGGTTTGACACTGCAGGCTACACTGGTTTTATGAAGGATTAAATGCCACCTGAGACATATTTATCCTAAATAAATCACAAATGGTAAACTGCAGCATGTCAGTGTCAACATCCTGTACTGCAGCAGAAAGGTTAGCCATACAGGACTAAGCACAGCGAAGAATTAGCATCCAAGCTGCAAGACCACAGGGCTACAGTTAACAGGAGAAATGATCAAGAAGAAATATTTCCACTGAAAAACATTCAGTTTTTTGAACATCTGTGAGAGTCTTGCAGAGGGCCATCATTTTGTAAAGGTCACCTTTTTCCTGATAACAAACGGGAGTTGATCCTGTCACTGTTTGCTGAAGACAGTATTTAAGAGTAAGTGAACAGCCTGTCACTTTTAAGAAAGATGAGCAAGTCAAACTCGGCTAATTATGAATCTTGATGTCTAACTTGAAATTTACTTTTTTGGGGGTTTGACAAAGACACAACCTCAATTCTTGGAAAATAATAAAATTTAAAAAATAATAATAATAAGAGATAAAAAGACAGAAGGATCTTATAGCCCCAGAATGAGGCACCTTTTCTCAGCAGCCCTATTAGAAAATACATTTTTAAACAGTTGCTTCAGGAAGGAACTACTGTTTTACCTCACCCCAACTTTCTTATAGTTGATAATTTTAAGATATTAAACATGATAGGAAACCCAGTTATCTCTAGAGTCAGCATGGCTTATACCCTAAACACTTATACAATTATATTAAGCATGCATGAGGCACACTTCAGAAATTAGATTCTTTTATCTTTATCTATCTAGTGAGCTAGAGGAGAGAAAAGAGAAAAGAGAAAATACACAGACACAACAGATAGCGTTTGTTTGCTCCTGCTGAATGCCAGTTCTGTTTATTGTTTCATATTAAAAATCATGATGCTCCATTTTAATGCTAACATTTTATTTGAAAGACAAAACAAATAATCCCCAAACCTTGCCAGTTTATATTTTACAATTTTTCTAAAGAAACAAAACCAGTTTTATCATGAAACAAATCTTTTCAACACGAACTTGAACTGAACAATTGCAGTATATCCACAAGTAAATAACTGACATTCTGGACGAAGCAAGAAATACAAGGTCACCTTTCCCCCCCCTACTTGTTAATGTCAATGTCAGAATTTTCTCTAAAAATCCCCATAACATTTCAGAAGTAGCTCACCAAATGAACTGCAAAATGGTATTTATATGAAGCACTATTTATAAGAAAAGCAAAACACTGACAGTGACAATATTTTTTTCAAAAAATGCACATTTCTTATGTAGGACTCTCATCTAAAATTAAGTGGAAGTTACAGGCATCAAGTTCTTCTTCCCAAATATGTATAACCAAGGATTTTCTGACGTGCAGCTTTTTTGAGCTCTTCTTTAGGGAAAGTCTTATGTGATACCATGAAAGAGTAAACTACTATGAAAAGTTTCATTTTAGATGCAAAAAGTCCTTATTTTGACAACATATTTTTAGCCAAGGGGGTATTAAAGTAAGATTTTAGAAAACAAAATGTCACCTGCTTTTCTTTAAAATGAAGAAGGGCACTGATTACTTTATGTAAGCTTACCTGTTTGCCTTGTTATTGTGGGGTTTGTATTTTTTGCATATTTATCTGTTCACAAAATGTACATATAAGTGCAATTATTTTACTCCTGTGATTATGTTACACAAAAATGACAGAAGGTAGGGAATTACCCTGAGATAAAACAACATTAAAAAAAAAATCAACAAAGAAAACAGTGAACAGAACAATTCCTACTTTGGGACGGGGGCCTATTATCCTGTTATCCTTTTATCCTAATATGTTTGTTTTATAATAATCCCATATAATAATTCTTAGAGCTATTGTAACAAAATTGTACTATCCTTTACAGTGAACTCCTCCTATTAGCTGATCTTCACTTCCTGAAGAGTGCGTATTTGTTACCTGGCTAGGAGAAGACATTCTACTGAGAAGGCTTTACAGAAAACATTCCAGGAATACAGTGCCTCCATGATTCTGGTAATATCCAGCTTTGCCCTGAATCCAGCCTATGAGGTGAAGCTCTTCATGCTTCCTGTACTTTGTTATAATCTCTCTGGCCTTGAATTACCTGTGAGCCACCCTCTGTATAAATGACCATGCTTGCCAACTGTTCTCTTGCTCCATCAGGGGTTACAGCTTCTGCTTTTAGAGCAGTACCAGCCTGCAAAATGTCTTGAGACCCAGCTGTCTCTATCACAGCATGTGAGTACACACCAGGCTCATCCTGCATGTCTGGTGGCAATTCTGTGACGATGTAGTGGGTTGCACCTTCAGAGAAGTCACCATCAGAGCCCTGAGACATGGCTTGAGCTAATTCTTCACTGACAATAATCTGTGATATTTGCCCATCCGACTCAACTAAATCCATGTGTTCACTTTGGACACTGAGTGTGTGGCTACCAGCTTCCTGCATAATTATCTGAGAGCCTTCTCCAGCTACCATATGCACAGTCCCTTCCTCATTTACGATGACCTGAGTGACACCTTCTTTCATCAGCTGGTCGGCTGCAGCTGTATCACACACAGCAAACTGTAATACTCCTTGGACCATATTCTTGAAGGCAGCCTGAGCTCTCTCCTGAGATGCAATTATAGCCGATGGGTGCATGACCCGTGTCACTACTTCCATAGGTTTGGTATCTTCCTGAGTCTCCTGAACTTTGTGGAACACTTGTATTTCTTGTCCCTCTGCATCACTGGGAACGCTGGGCATCTCAGGGTTTGGCATTTGCAAGAAATCTTTGTGACTAGACCTGCTTCTGTCAAGGAGTCCAGATTTGTTTTCTGATTCACCCAGCTCTGTTACAGCACAAAGCAGGGCATCTAATGCTGAGGAGGATTCTGGAGGATTGACTGTAGCTTCAGAAGCATCTAAAACTTCTTGTTGCATTATCTGCTGCAGTACAGTGCTACTGGAGTCAGGAACCGCATCTATTTGAACGCCCTCCTCCATATCAGCTCCTGTTCCTTCCACCACTACCACCTGTGTTGCACCATCTGCTAACTGCTCAGTAAGTATCTGCCCTGGAACCACACTACTCACGTGGGAGCCGTTTTGGTTTGTAGCTATGACTTGCCCATCCTCTGTGATATGGACCACCCTGGCCATCTGACCAGCCATTGCTAATGTCTGAAGGGTAGCCACTGCTGTTTCTTCCACAGAGGCATCAATGGCAAAGTCACTGTCATATCCTTGAATAATAATAAATTGCTGAACTTCCTCAGGTGACTGTGGCTGTCTTCTACTGCCCCGAAAGACCTTCTCCTTAACTGGAGAAACCTCTCCCAGTGCTGCTGCGGTAAAAGGACTTGCAGTTTCCACAAAGGTTGCTCCTTGCCCCTTAAGTCGGCACTCATAGGACTTGGACACAATGCCTACAAGATAAAATATGCTGTTAACATGGTATCATGGCAAATATCAGTTCATTACTTTAAATTGTAGCTCGAATGGAAAAAATTTCCTTGACGATTTTCAGATTTCACTGGTAGAAAACACAGGTAAAATGAGCAAATGAACAAAGTCAATTTGCATGTTTTCCAAATAAAATATTTACAGGTTGAAATAATTGCTGAGTTTAACCATTCTTCAGCTTATTAACAATTTAAATGTGATTTTAAAATATCCTATATAAAAAAGCCCAAGTAAATACAGTATGCAGTTAAAAGCCATTAACACATCTTTTACAGAAGATCCTATTGGTTATATTTCAGTACTTCAGTAATGAATTTTAGGATCGTATATTACATTAAACATATCTGGGTTTGAAGAACTGTGGCTGATCATCTCAATACCCTGCTTTTGTTGGCGAGGTAATTGCCATGCTGTCATTTTGATGCCATTGTTTTCTCCTTCATTTCCTACCGAGAATCATCTCCAGCACCCCTGACTGACTCAGTCACTAGCCTAGTTACCTGGAGAAAAGATCCAGTAGCTTTCTTTCCCTAAGCAGGATATTCTATATAATACTATCCAGAGAAACCTCGATTACACTTCCTAATTATTTCTACATGAAATCAATTAACAAATTATAATACATGTAACCTCCATATTCCAACTGCTTGCTCTGCCACTTGGTCTGGTTTTGTGTCATTGAAGGTTTCCTTCTCAGTTCTCATCGCTAACAAGCTTCAGGAAGGCAAATGGTGCCCACAGCTGCACAAAGTCAAGCCCACCATTCTCAAAACATGGCCTTATGCGTTTTTGGGAAGACATAACTGAGAGCTGTGACCACCAGCTTAGTGGATTTCCTTGGAAGGACAGCTCTAGCACTCACTGTCTTCCCATGGCAGTGCCACTCGGAAGCATCCATGGAGCTACTGCATGTACTGGGAAGTAAGCTTTGGGCCACAACCAATGCACACAGAGAAAAAAGTGGGTCCTGGACACTGGGAATGAGGTGAGAGTCTAGTGCCAGACAGGCACTAGAAGGCTGACTAAGTCCATGATGCTCAGACTACCCACACCCACGCTCCAGTTCAAATTCATCTACACAAAACTGAAATCACATCTCTGGAATAACAGGTGTAGCATCTTATCACTAACACAAATAGCTATGCCATTGCTTGCTTAGGATGAAACAGACAAGGAAAAAACCCTGACTTTTACAATCAAATTTCAGTCTAGAACTGTACCGTCCAAGCCACTTCTAGTGAACGCTGTACTCTGCTGACATCAAGAGACTAAGAAAATTATACTAAAGCTGGTCTAACTGCTTTCACCCAAAGCATAGAGCTGTCAGGCCCTGATCACATAGAGGAATAAATGGGCTCTAAAAACCAGACTAATTTGCTCAAAGGTAAGTTCTCATTTAGAAGCTGTGTTACTCCAAGACTGAGTAGTTGGCACCTTGCAGCCTCTAGCAACTTGATACGCTCAGGCACATATCAAGCTAATATTCCAAAGTAACATCAATGCTTAGAATACTGAGCTCTTATATTGGCATCTATCTATCTAATCTATCTATCTATCATCTATCTATCCATCCATCCAACCATCCTTTCTTCTATTATCGCTCTTCTAGTGGAGAACTGTACTGTGAAGCACATAAGTAATTTTGTCAAGCTGAAAGGTTGCAAATCACCTTCACAAGTCTAAACTGATGTTATACAACTTTCTTCATCTTGGTTTTCAAGGTAGGTTATCTTTGGAAAAGAAAATTAACAATTTAAACTATTAGAGTGTTTCCAGGTGATGCTGTATGATAAATTTGGCACATGCAATTGAAGTACATTTTGTCAGGTATAAGCAAGAAGGAAGTTTACTGTGGACTGACTGGTTCTTATCCCCACTTTTCCTGTGCTCTCTGTAGGCACTGACATTCACAAGACCCCCCAAAGAGCAGAAAAATAGGAAAGGGAAATCAACATAAAATGACAATTGTCTTAGCTCCTCCACATTTTATAATAGAGTAGAAGTAATTAATTCTCTCAGGAATCTTGCTTTGTTGACATGATAAAAGAGGAGTCTGGCAGTGATGTGGCACAAAATCAAAATAACTCTACAAATCATGCATTTTCCACTGGATTTCAAAATCAAAATAACTCTACGATCATAATTTTCACACACACACAGTAAAATCATGACATCTTTCCCCTAAGATCATGGTAATTTATGTACGGGACACAGCATCCCTGTGTTGAGGAGAAACTCTGGTCTGGGGAAGGGAAAGAAAAAGGGAATTCATCCTGTTTTCACCTCCTCAAATAAATGCTGTGCCTGCAAATCTATGCAACTCCAGTCTTTACTGTGCAATTGAATGGGAAGTCTCCTGGGTGAAGAGCTATCCGGTGAATCCCTCGCAGCACTGATAATTATGCCATTCTGACTGCTTACTTAATCTATTTGAATCCAGAGGTGAGTTAAGCCACTTCCCGACCATTAAAGTAAACTACATGGGTAAATACTGCTGTCACTAAGGGGTGTGATGAAGCTTAACTACACCAACATCTTAACCTCAGCTCAGTGCAACCCCAGCTATTCCATCACAGTTCATAAATGCGATTGCAGGTCCATCTTTTGATTCAGCAATTTAATAACTTCGAGTGCTGTCAGTACTGCTTTGAAAAATGGCTCCTATAAAATGTAACAGCCTCAATCAGATTGTAAAAGATTCACCCACTGAAGATTCTTCCATTTCAACTATAATGAATTAATGTTGAGCTGTGTAGAAGTTCAAGTGTCATTTAAACTAATGTGAATCTACTGTAACTTTAAATTTTAACTGGACTATGACCAAGAATTTACTGGGAACATCGACTTCAATTTTAGTCATTTTTCATGGTAAATATGAATTGCAGATTTTACTGGTTTTCTTTTGTTTTAACAGTGTAAAGCCAAGTTGGGCAGATATTTAGAAAACAACATATTTTGAGGCTTAGCCACCATTTTTATAATGAAGCTCTGCTATCCAACACAACATTTGCAGGAATTTTTATGTATTTAAGGAACATGTCACATTATTGGACTGTATTTAGCAACAATCATGTTGTCCCAGTAAATTCAGCCTGCTTCTCACCCCCTCTTAAAAGTGGGTAAAGAGAAGGGGTAAGTGTTGGCTGACACGGCAAACATAAGCTGGAATACAAGCCCACATTAATATTAGGAAAAGTGGACTTGTTGCTGATTGCATGTCATGGCAAATTAAAAAGATACACAAACAGGCATTAAAATGACAAAATATAATGATATGAGAGCTCATATTCAGACAATTTGTAAGGAGGTGTTTCATATCTAGGGGTGCAATGATCACAGAATTGGTTTCTTTCCAAGAAGTCTGTCATTTCAGCAGAGCCATTATTTATCAGTTGGAGTCCTGAGTGACTGTTAGTTTTTTATTTGAAAATGTCAGGAAATTTTAGACATTAAATCCATATTTGCAGGTTATTTTAATTCTCTGAGACCACAGACTCCTGAAATAGGGCTAAAAGAAATGCTTTGATGTTTAATGTGCTTCTGGGAAACTACAAATAGGGCTTAGTACCTTTTTCCCCTCTCTCTTACTCAATACCTGACTTCCTTTTGTGTGTCTGTTTTATTCTTTTGTTACTGTCATCATTTGTTCCCCACAGAATAAATACCTTATTCTTTTGTTAAGCTTACATTTAATTAAAATGTACAGGATTTGTGCAGTAAACTCGAATGAAACAAATAAAACAAGGGCCCCCTCTCTTGAAGGCATACGTTGTGAATGAAAAATGTCATTACAGACTAAAAAATTTTGCAGTAAACAGGGCCTACAGAGAGAAGTTTCCCCCGTAATGACATCCATAAAATACACAAATGGCACTTTTAGTACCATCCTGAATATGGCATTTTCTGTGCTCTACACACAATCTAAATGGTTTGATCATAGAGCATAATACTCCATTGGGTTTATAGAACAATCAATGTTCCATAAAATGATGTATTTATCCAATAGTAGGCTCAGCAGTTACTGGTGTATGACATTGTAGGACACTGGCTTTGTACTGTTCAGCAGCACACATGCTGGCTGTAAAACTTATCTAACACTACTTCAACAACTTCATCTCATCTGTGTCAAGTAATTTGTTGAAGCCTCAGCTTGGTTTAAAAAAACTTGTAATAAAAATTCATAGAATTTTCAGGAGAATGAAAGCTGATGACAATAGAAAGGTCACATTGTGGCGCCACTCATGGGGTCGGGGGTCAGCCGCAGTTCTAAAACAGAAAGTAGATTTCATGCATCGTGTAGCAGATAAAGATGGCATTAAGGAGACTTGTCTCAGAAAGGAACGCGTAATGCGTTAGGAAGGTCTGGGCTAATATTATATGTAAAGCACCACTTTGCTCTCAGCCAGCAGCCTCTTTAGAATTCTAATCCTTCCCCAAAACTTGTAGCAAGTGGTTGTGTGTGGTGAGGCTGGGCTGAGGACATCCTTCACAAGGTGCACTTTAGGACAAAGCAGTAAGTCATAAATGAAATAATCTATTATGACGACGGAAATGATCTGCATTTACACAGCAAGCTTAAAACAGCTATTTTTCCTTTTCTGTAGAAGTTCTAGGAGGCCTGATTTATAGCCTCCTATTCAGTAACACTTAATTTTTCATACTTTGGTGATGAGGTATGTTATTTAATGACACAAACAAATATTTTGTATCTATTAAAATGCAATGAATATTAAATAACATGAATGCAAGAAAATTTCTTTCAATTAAATACAATCTTTAAGAAATTTAAAAGATACAAAAAATTCAACTTATGTCTAGAATCACTTGAATGAGCAACTGATTTTCTTATTTTAAAAGCTATTGTCTACATGGCAGCACAATATTTTGAATGGTACGGTAAGTCCACCATTCAAATTTGTAAGGTAATAACTTACGCCTTCATCAAGCTACAAGTTTCTCCTCTTTTTCCTTTCAATTAAATTTTTTGTTATGATCTTTACTTCAATTAATTAAGTGCAGTCTAAGAACTGTGGCATAATGTCATAACTTTGGGATTACCTGGATTTTTGGAGGCCATAATAATAAGATGCATTTTTCAGATCTCTATTCCTTGACCATAGTAAAAACTATTCTTTATCATTTGTAAGGCTTTTATGTGCAAGCAATGCATGGGCCAGCATTTTTTAAACCAGCTAGTTAAGCTACTAAATAAGAGGTTGTGAAGGCTCATTCATGTCTTCTGTTGAAGGAAAGAAAATACGATGGGTCAAAGCGAGAAGTGAAATCAATCAGCAACCCAAAATGGCCCTTGTTACAACTATTATGTCCACAAAGGCAGCAAATATTTGTAAAGCAGTACAAATAACTATACCTATAGGAGACTTAACCATCTCCCTAAGAGGCATAAAAAAAAAAAAATCCACTACTGACACAAAGTACATGAATCTCAAAAGATACCAATCCAGCAAGGCTTTTGTTTCTTTCAATATATTATTATTGTAAAAAGAAAATTAAACAAGAAAAATCCCCCCACTTCCCAGACAATGTTCATAGTTCATTTTATACTTAAAAATACAGTAATGTCATGTTTCAACGCTGAAACTCAAAACATCCTTAGTTTCTAGCTTTGTCCTTAACCACTCAATCATGTTTGGAAACTTCAAGGTCTTCTAAGAACTGCTTGAATAAAGGATCAAGTTTTAACGTTCCAGGTATTTTAAAAAGCAGCAGATATCCTTTAGCTTTCTTAAAATGCAAAAGAAAGTACTTTTGTAATATTTTTTCTTTTGAAAAACAGACTGAAATTTCCTGCTTGCCATTTTTACCTTCCACACCTTACAGAACTATGATAACAGCTACAAAAAGACACAATAAAAAAACAACCACCAAAATAAACAGCCAAGCCATTCAGGTAGGGTGTTTAGGCAGTTTGTTTGGTTTCGTTTAGTTTCCCTCCAGTGTCCAATTAACCTTTGGGAAAAGGTATTCTCTGGAAAAACTTCAGTTTCTCTTTTCCTGCACTCAAGGTCAAAAATGAATACTATAGAGCCCAGTGTTACAGAAGCTATGCAAATGAAAAGTATACATACGAAAATTCCCACTGATGGTGGCAAACGTACAGTGTTAACGTGCAGAATCTACAACTGCCTAACCTGCACAGTAGCCAGTTTTCTTGTCAACCTCTTTTTCTCTTTACCTGTTTGCCACCATGCCAGCTTCTCTTCTCAACTCTGACGTGTGAGCAAAAACCTCACTGTGGCATATACAGCAATTACCTACACAGGCAAGCAGCATCAGGAATGTATTTGGAGTGTTTCAGCTATCTCTTCCAGTGCAATTTAGCAGCTTGAGATGAGGAGAGCCAGCCTGGACATTTCTTGGCAGTCCGGTTTCAAAGCCTACTCTGGCCCTCCGTTTGGAACAACTGACATTGATGATACATGGATACGCTTTTTCTGTTTTATCCCCCACAGTGCACCTGTAAAGTGCATTTTTAGCACTTCTAAATCAGAATCCCAATTTCAAGGGGTTCTGGTTGTGCTTGGTAAAACCAGAGATTTCTGTTTCCTAGGCAGAGAGAACATACAGTATAATAAAAAAATAATATGAACACTTATATGTGTATTAGGGAAACTACAAATCAGGGGGAAAAAACCCCCAACAGCTCTGCTCATAAGGAAAATGATCTAGATTTCTGAAATAGGTCTAGTTCCAGACAGTAATGGCTTTGTCAAAAAAAGAAAAAAAAATCCTTTTTGTCATTATTATCTCAGCAAGAGTTTTTGTTTTTCAAGAATACATACATTTAGATCCTGTTCTTATAAACATTTATTTATCAAGAGTACTGCTTACTGCCATAGTTAGCCTCAATAGTCTCAAAGGGACTAAACATGGTAGCTTGCATTATGCATTGTGTTTGCATAATCAGACCCTTGGGATTAACAATTCTGAAAATGGCTGGCCTTCCCCAATGTTAGATGTACATATATGCACTAAAGAGAACAGACACTTGTAAGAGACACCTAAAATAAAATATCATGTTATTAAACAATCAAGCAGAAATTATATTCTTCAGCATACCTATCAAATACGATTGGTATCACGATTCTCTGTATTTATCTATTCTGATTTATGCACCTTTTGAGTAAAAAGAAGCACCTGTTCTTTGCTCAAGGGCACATCTCAACCCATTTGAAAAGCACAGCAGTTTTTAGGGAGAATGCTTGGGAATAACTACAAGTTTCCCCAGTTCTTTTTGTTAGTTAAGACAGCAAAAACTACCATTTCAAATGTGATAGTCATATCTGTATTTCATTTAGAAACTCAACTACATTACAGTGTATATTCATATCTTTCCAGAGTAAATTATGAGAAATAACCATTTGTCTTCATTGTAGACACTTTTGCATGTATAGTAGAAAACAAACCTCTATTCAATAACTGCACAGAGGCACCATTAAAATCAAATTTACAGTAAACAGAACCTGCAGCTGGGGTAAAACACTAACTGTTAGTATTTTAATTATCAGCGAAGCTTTCGGAGGTCTAACATCTGCTCATAGCCAAATGACAGCAGCTGCTTCTGTACACTTAAAACAACATGAATTTCTTCTATAAATATTAAAATGAATTGTATGTTGTGTGTTCATTGTGGCTATATTCCTGGTAAGCTGTTTAAGTATATAGGGTATTTCGAACTTCTTTCTTGTGGCAAATTCATAAAGGGCTGACCTCCTCAAAAGAATGAGAGGCAAAGGCAGCAAAAATTCTTGAGTCTGTAAATTGAAAATGTTTAGAGACAGTACTAGAGGTCACCCTCTGCCAAGACGCTGCTAGTAAATGCTAAAAAAACATCAGCGATAAGTTCTGATCATTGTGCACTACAGTAACTTCAAGGACAGGACTGCTCAGCATGCAAAGTGTCAGGAGTCTATGGAATGGCTTATATCAAAAGCTAATGCTCATCTAATAAGTAAAGTAATTAATGCATTATCTTATCTTGGAAAAAAATGTTCTGTTTCAATATCCAAAGCATTGGAGGAGATGAGTATACACTCTCTTTTGTGGACTTCATAAAAATCATACTGGAATGAGCCCTGATTTGTATGATTAGAAGCAATAAACTGCCGTGAAGAAGGAGCTATGCTGGGCCAATAGAAGATCAGCTCTTTTTGCTAGAGAGGGTAAGCTTCATAACTTAATTTTGCACCTTTTTATCTAAGCACTGACGTATAGTTGCTATCTTCCTTTTTGTCTCTCACCTGCTTGGGAATACAGTAAAGAAAATTGGAGGAGTGACACACATTTAGTCAAGAGATAGAGTCTGTAAAAGTGAGAGGAAGAGAGCATTACAACCAGTTTCAGAAGAAAACGAGGGTTTGTTTTGTAGTTTTCACTTTACAGACTTTCAGTGGAGAAAGATCCTTTGCTTTTATAGCATCAAGTATAACACCAGTGGCATATCATATTTATATACTTTTGCAATAGATCTACAGCTGGAAAGGATCACTATAATAATTTAGTCTGAAAGCTGCAGGTCATGCCAACCTGTGTTTTGAAAAAATACCCCCAACATGATTAGACGCTTCGGCCTTACATGTGTAACCACAACAGAGGATCAGCCACCAGCGCAGCTGTATTTGGCACAGAGCATAAGATAAAGGTGAATTAATTGTCAAGGCAGTTCCCAAACTTCTGCAATCAGATTTCCCACGCCAAAAGCCAGTCTCAGTGCCAGGGAAACAACATCTGAGGAGGAGGGAACAGGGCTAGTTATAGGTGGTACAGTTACAATGCACAGGCCTTCCCCCTTTGCTGGCCCCTTGCTTCTCCTGAGGCACTGACAGCATCAAGGTTTATCATGCCCAAAATGACAAGTGTTGAAATATATGCTGATTTTTCAGCTCAGAGTGTCACAGTAATGCTGGGATTACTTAGGAAGAGTGCAGCAGGGGTACATGCTGGTTCTGGGAGGTGGAATGGGAAACAGAGGCTAGAGAGATGGGTAACTCTTTTATACCACGTTCAAGGGTCATGTTTGTGACAAAGTCCTCTTTTCATGATTCACCTCTGGTGAAGGATGGAAGCAGCATGTTTCCATAACATCTTCAAAGGAAGAGTTGTTCATATAATTGACCCTTCTGCTGACAGAAATATATTTTCAGT
This sequence comes from Manacus candei, assembly GCF_025592945.1. Classification (NCBI taxonomy): domain Eukaryota; kingdom Metazoa; phylum Chordata; class Aves; order Passeriformes; family Pipridae; genus Manacus; species Manacus candei. The sequence goes on along the minus strand of NW_026138136.1, from coordinate 949,538 downwards.
GCTATTGATAGAGTAGCGGTGTCTTAAATGCAGTGTCTTCCAGGTTTAGGAAGCACTAGGCAGTAAGTAGATCAGACAGAAGACACCAAAGCTGGTGCTTTCTGAGCCATTGCTAAGCATACCGATACTGGAGCTGCAAGATGGTCTGTGTGTCTGGGCTGCAAGGGAAGTGCAAAGTAAACTGTTGCACTGCAGCTCTACCAAAGTGCTCAGAAGCTCCTTGCTCAAGTTGCTTCCACTTGGCTGCAAAGTCATGTGTCCAAGAGCTGCATAATTTCCATACTATTCTGTTGACAAGTTGTTGGTTAGCTAGAGGTAGAAATCAACTGCTTTTAGATGGCATATGGAGCTAATACTAAATTGGAAGGAAGCAATAACATCAATACAAAGAAAAAACAGATGTAACATAAGTAAATATGAAAATATGCAAGATTCAACTTGTGCTACTGCATGCTAGCACTTGTGGGGAAAGGAAATATGCAAAAATGATATTCAATGAGAAAGGAGTCCCTTGAGAACTGAAATGCTGGAGAAATTGAAAGAATGACAGTGTTCATCAGATTACATGTGAGTTTATAAAATGTAAAACAGGAAAAGAAAACAGGCCAAAGCAATTTTTAATTGCACATTCTAAGGCACGTCCGCTGCACATTGTTCTAGTCTGGATACAACTTGACCTCTCTTGGGGAGAAATCTTGACTAAAGAATATTCCGAATACTGAAATAAGAACAACTAGAAGGCTAAGTTGAATGGAAATATTGTATTGCATATATTCTACCTACATAAACTGCAAATGTTGGAGAGACAAGAAAATTTTTGTCTCTATTGGATAAGAATAATCTGATTTTGATGAAAGACTAAAATATTCATGTCATACTGCAGGAAGATGGTTAGACATGGTGAGCAATGGAAAGCCAATTCAGCTACCTTGTCTACTTCCAGGTGCCAGGGTGATAAAGCTCCCAGATGGAATAAATAGAAGGTACAGTAGTTGAGAGTATGACTTAACCCGACTCATCCCCATTTATACTGCAAATCCATATTATCTCAGAACAGTTCAGTGAAATGTAGCACGAGATTCTGCAGTAACTATTTAGTTACATTTGTAAACAATTCTATTCTGAACTGAAGTTCACCCAAGACTGCGGCGCCTTAAGTCTTAAAAAGCCAAAGAATTTGCAATGACTGTCAATCATATGAAGCACGAATCCCAGTCAAATATGGACTAGTAAACAGCCCCTGCAACCCTGTCAGGTCATTTCATTAGCTCTTATTTTTTGCCTTCCCAAGACCCAATTTAGACTAGGAAAAGAGGGAATATTGTAAAATTAATTAGCAATCACATTTTTCTAAAATATTTTAAATGCCACTTAGCTCTTAATTCTGATAGCACTTTTGCAAAGATTTATTATCTATATCTGTCTCCAACTGAAGCCAAGTAATGCTTAAAACCATGATAACTAGACAATGCCAAGTAATTTAAAAATATCATGGTTCCTAGTATACTTGTCTGTAGCATGATGCACAGTGCAGTGAATGTACTCCTTATTCTGCTGTTATGTAGGACCTGGTACAGCATCATTAGTTTTAACATAAGTGGAGCCTAAACACATTTACTATTGCGGGAACTTAGTTTGCTTTTTTTTGTTACAGTAGACAAAATTTCAGAGGAAGTCATGATCATTTCTGTGAAAGCAGTAAAGCTTGTGATATGTGACAAGACAGAGGCCAGGTAACACCCCCACCAAAAAACCCCACCCCAGAAGCCTGGAGCTGGATATCTGGAAGATCTGATTTTCAAAACCATTAAGAAACCAAAAGCTCCTGGTGACACTTTCGTTAAAACATTCTTATTTCAGCTACCTTTCTTTTTTAATACTTTTTTTCCAGCTACCATAGTTTAGTGAACTAACAGTTTCCTAAATTCTGGCATGTGACAGACAAATCGCACAGGACTCATTGTGGTTTGTTATTTCAAATATGTGCAGATTAAGGAGCTTCAGAACAGCTCATGGCATCATAGGTTGAAACAGCTGCTACAAGTCTCAGGTCAGGTTTACTTACAGATTTTGTAGCTATAATTTTTCGTATGCGTTTCAGCGCTCCAAAACCCATTGAGGATCACCATTTATTTCAGTGTGTTTTAAGTACCCCTAAAACATAATTCAAGTACTACTACTGAAATAAAAAGACTCTAAGGCTGTTTGAATTGTATTATTTTCTTTTGAAAAAGAAAATATGCATATCAAAATGTACACAGACAGAGCAAAAATTACATCACTAAAAGAACGAGCTAAAAGAAGTCCAAAAATAACGTTTTTTTTTTCTTTCACGTTACTTTTTTTTTAGGGTCTCTTTCACAATACAGTGAATTTTATGCAAGATTTTTATATCTCTGTGCCTAAAGCTGATTTCCTCAATGCAGAATTAGGAAGCAAAACAAAATTGGCCTGCTTTCCACTAGTGCTAGGCACAAGAATACGTAAGTGCAAACTGAACAGAACACATTTAAAATCTAATGGCATTTATCTACCCATGCGCTTTTAAAACTGTACCTCCTGAATTGCTCACAATTGGTAATATATTTATCACTAAATAACACCATAAAATGACGAAAGCCTTATTCTAACTTTTCAAGCAGAGAAGTGAAAAACAACAAGAAGTGTGTTGCCAGGGTCACGTACGAATTCCCAGGTGTGCTGAGTTCCAGCTTAATGCCTTAATCACAGCATTATCATTTCTTAGGAGAGCCTATTGTCAACTCCAAGAGTTGAGGTACTCCATTTACCCACTGCAAAGTCCTAGCCACATCATTGCAATTTTCCTGATAATGCCCTGTCAATGAATCAACCCCATGCTCATGAGCAGAGAGGAGTTCAGTGTCCATGTATCCTATAATGAGGAATGCCGGGCTGCAGTCTCTGCTGAGATTGTCATAGGTGTCCACTGATACCATCTGCAATTACAGAATTTTATGAGATGGAAACTGGTTCATTATGAGAAAGACTCAAGTCTACCAGCTCATTTCACAGATGTCAGATGGCAGACTTCCTGATCATTGCAATTCTTGCAAGTATATAAGAAAGGGCCTGTAGTTAGACTTTTGAGAATTAAGCATATAGCTAATGCTAAGCATAGGCTTAAATGCTTTCCTATGTTGGATCCTGAGTTAGCCCCAGTCTAAGCCATTCAAAATAGGGACACAGATTCCTTAATTTCAGCTTCACAAACTAGGAATGCTGGCCAAACCAGGACTGCTAGTTCCCAGAGGAAGGAAGACAAAAACTTAGCTAAAAATCACTTTTGCCCTCAGCCAAATACATCTCTCTCAGACTGATTTCAGCCTGCTTCTAACTAAGCAAAATGACTTCATGAACATGTTCAAAAGTATCAGCTGAATTCCATTTTGAGTTGTCATCGATTCAAATAAATGAATAAAGTCATTCCTTCTAAGAGGCTAAAGTACATTATGGATAACTATACATTTTTGTATTTTTTTATATCTATTATTTATATCTTTTTTTTTTTTAGTTTTAAAAAAAACTTCATTGATACATTTAAGAAGAATGTGTAGTGTGGAAAATGTTGTTGACAAACCTTTCTTCTTAGAGAGTAATGTTTCTTATACATATGTGCTTTTGCACTCTCAGACAACGATATATTCATCTTCAAATCTATAATTATCAGCTTAAACAAACACCTTATTTGCAGACAATTCAGTCTATTTAAGAACACAGGAATTAAAACTATTCTCTAGGCACTGAAAGAAGCACAGATTTATTCTGCAGCTATCAAGAAATGAAGCACTATTTGCTATAATATAGCTCCCTCCACTCCTTCCAAAAAGAGCTTGTTTCTGTTGGAGGTGAACCTTGCTGCATTTATTCATCCCCTTTTAAGAAAAGAACACAGAAAAATCCAAGCTAACAGAGGACTTAAAATACTAAGTGCAGGCTATAGTGCTGCTCCAAGTTCTGATACTCTGAAGACCAATGGAAGGTGCTGACACCAATCTCTACCTCCTAAATTTTAGGAACCTTGCTTATCTTAGAGATTTCCTTTCTCCTCATGCAACTACTTCAAGTGCCAGTGACAGACACGCTCAAACCATGGTCTCTGGCCTTTCATATGTTTCTTTCACAGACCAGTTTCCATAAGAAAGATATACTCCCACTTGGTCAATTTATCACAACCTCCTCGATCACTTCCCTCCCACATAAGCACTCAGTACCCCCTCTCTCTCATCACGAAAAAACAGAACAAAAGCCCACCAACCATACAAAAATTATATTGTAGATTTGTAGATTAATGGGTTGATTCTGGCATCTCAATTCAAATGGATTTACAACCATTGTGCTTAGCCCTGTGTGATTTCAAATAGAATTACTTCTGATGAATTTGAATGCAAATTCACAAAGCATTAAAACAAACCATGTTTAAAGTCGTTGGTTCATCTGATGCAAATATTGTGCATTAAGCAGGGAACACCCATTTATGAAAATAATGAAAACTGACACCAATATAATAAAATCATTACAGGTTTATGGATTCTGGGACTTAAACAAGCCGTACCCTTGCTTCTCCTAACTGATTAAATGCTTCTTTGCAGTTTATGTTTGATCTGCAATTCAAAAATAAATTAGTTTAGTCTTCAAGCCCAGAACCTTGGAAAATTGCTAGGAGGTTCTACCTCGGATTTGCCTGGGAAAAAGGGCCAGGTAAAGCGAGGAAATTGTGGGGGCAGGGAAGCTAGCAGTGCAACTGAGAACTGACAACACAGGAGAGGGAGAAGTCGGATAAATCGAGGTTTGTAGACTCTACCGGCAAGCATTCATAAAGCTGCCGCCTGAATAGCATTGTGTGGAACAAAAGGCAAGGATGATCATATTGGGCACTTTTGTTTTATAAAGCTGGCACAGATGGGCCTGTCACAACATGTGCTTCATTTTTACGAAACCTCAGCCACCTTCACTCTGCATCACATTTGTAGACAGGGAGACTAAGTGCAGAAGGGCAAAGGATTGCCCATTATTTCTGGGATGCAACCATGTCCTAGCTGATAAGTAGATCTCTAAAGATGTATGTAAACAGTATATATAGTGTGGGTTTTTCATTAATCCCTCTTGTCTAATTATCATGAACATGTTTTCATTTTCAGTTAGATGACAACAGCCTTAGCTCAATAGTTTCCAGTAAAATCTTTGTATCTAGACAATAAATTCTTCTCATAATGATAAGATTTAAAACAGCAAAACATTCCTCACTGAGGCATGTAATGCTGACAAAGCACTATTTTGCTGCACAATCTATGCAGCATAAAAAGTTCTTTGCTGCATCATGATCTGCTCCAATTTGTGTATAAATAGCATTCGTAATAAAAGAAAATGTAACATCAAGTTTTACTTAAGTAACCACTCCGAAAGAGGTTGGGAGACAATGCAGTTAGCACACCAAAAAAAAAAAAAATTAAGGGCAACTGCAATAGTTCTTTCTGAACATCCTTCTGTTTCTCTATTTTTATGAATCCATTCACATCAACATTAAGTACTTTAACCCAAAATACTTAGACAATTATATGTTGGGATGGTTTGAGGGCAGTTTGGTTCCTACAGCTGAGGTACCATCTAAATGTGCAGCAAACACCAGAAAACCCAACTTTGAAAGAAATCATCTCCATAACTTTAACCAGTCATCTCAAGAAAGCTGCTACTTCTGAGGATAGAGATGCATCACTGAAAAGATCAAACTAGCTGTGAAGTCCTTAAGATCTACTTTTTCAAATGTTAATGCCTTGAGTTATATACCCAAATGTAAAAAACCATTACCTATTTCTATGAGGCAACATGCAACACCACACTGACAAAGTAGCTGACACTAGGCCACAAGGGAACTGAGAAGTCCAACTGTTCTAGAATTGCAGCTATCCAGCTATCCACTGTCTCAATGAGCTTCCACAAATCCTTATCTGACCAGCAGATCAAGTACTTCCATTCCTATGATGAACCTATGATTTATATCTATGGCTTTGTTACCTCCAGTGCATGGCACATGGAACAATACTGCTCAGAGGTTAACAGTAAAATTATGTTAAAATTGACAAATTATGACAAAATTCCCACAGATTCACAATGCAATTAATACAATTTTGAATTAAAGCAAAAATAAAATCTGGATTCAGCTCATTCTTTATCATTTAATGTCAGTGCTCTGAAACCCATCCTGGCTTCCAACTGGTATTAAGATGATGGTTAAAAACTACCTAGTCCTGAATCACTTGGGATAGTCAGCTGGTCCCAAAACTAGACTGAAATAGCTTTTGATTACAGTTAAATTCTGTGAACTGTGAGGCACGTGAGGACTTTTTTTCCTCATGACCTATTGGCTAAGTTCTTGAGGGCTGCTGAGAAGTTGTTGTAGCATTAATTAAAATTTCTACTGGTTGAAGTGATATATCACGAAACCTTGGCTTTAAGAGTTGCTGAATACCAGATAAAATTCAACTTCTCTGTGCTATGTGCATCTTCTGGTGTTTTTTTATTGTATGAATGTGGGAGAAAGACAATACTCAAGAAAAAGGACCACCTTAATCTGCATTAGAATGAGATTGCCCTGATTAAACGCTGACAGAGATGTATGGGTATGCAGTAAGTGCCAATCTGAGCACTCAGATATGGAATTAGGACTTCATCTTACTTTAGAAAGTGGATCTCAGAGGATAGATAGGGTTGCCCACTTAGCTCAGAAAACCCTGCTCCAGTTTCAAAAGCTCCTTGTCACTGCAGAACAATTTTGAAGCAAAGTGGTATGTTTGGTGGCCTCATTTGCATGACAATACCCAAAATGCTCTCCTAGCTCACAGCTATTTCATGGAAGGGCTGATACATTCAAGGTTTGAGAATAAACCCAAATGTGGGTGTACCGATGCACATAATTTAAATACTTCCCCACAATTCATGTGCAAAAGGTAAAACTATTAAAGTGGGAAATCATTACAGGTAACCAAACTAACCTCTTCATCATCAGCATCTACTAGAAATGAAAATTACAAATTGTAGTTTGGCAAGTCTGTAACTCATTGATTAATTAGATGATCATCTCGTACCTACATGTATATGCTGTAAGTGTTGACATCAGTCATCAAGGTTGCTGTGAAGGGCTGTCCCAATATATTAACAAGCAATTAGAAAAACTAAACAACTCACAACATATAGCACAAATATAGAATAATAGTTCATCAAAATGGACTTTGCTCGTCTCCTGCACTTCTCTCCTCCTCTCTCACAGCTTGCTACACAAAATAAATGCACTACATCGACTTACACTGCAGTACAGAATATCACAGTCTGCTCTATTGTGTGGATTTCACTGCTGAGAAGCTGTAACACTAATTGTCAGTTTCCCACGATCAAAGTAATTTGGTTAAATAATTGGTTTACATTTACTATATTTTATTTGCCTCACAAAAACAAATGTTATAACAAAAGATCATCTGAAGAGGAGGGAATGCTATGGTGATAACACCAATATGGTGCCAACATATGGAGAAATATGTGTGTTTTGTGCACATAAACAATGACATGAAGCTTCAGCTGTTTAGAGAACAAAGCTTTACACCTGAGTTAACTTAATATTATGATATGTACATTCTGGTGTGTGTGCATATGAGGGGTGTTCTGATTTTAGCACTGAAACTAAAGAATACTGTTTTAAATGCTGATTAAGTGGTGATCATTTACAACATATTCTTGACAGGTAATGAATGATAGCATTTCTTCTTTTTGATTTCTATTCTATCAGTTACATGAAGTCTGCACTCACATGTGAAACAATAGTTTTTCTATACCTAAAATCAGGTTGATGACATCATGATAACCCTTCAAGCCATTCTTGACTTTTCAGATTTTTTTTCTCTCTTTTATTTTATATAATATGTGGATTTGACCACAATTTTCACAGCTCCTCCCTCGATGCAGAAAGGGAACACAGTAACTAAATGCCTGCAGCAGTCGACAGAAGCTGTTTCCTTTAAGCTCCCTCTGGACTACCAGGCATGAAGAACGGCTGAAACGTTTTCCTTCAGCCACCAGAGTTGCTTATTTTCCAAATGGTGCTAGAACAGCTTCATTCAGAATAGGCTGCCACTGGAGTTCCTTCAAAATTCTGCCAGAATGCCTTAAACTTAAAAGTAATTAAAAGCCTCTGAAAAACTCATAAGTCAAGGGAGTGGCATAACACCCATTAATTACAGTGCTCAGTGATGTCACACCTGTGACTTATGAGAGGCTATCCTGAAGTGGGTTCAGAGCTGCTGTTCATAATTTATAATGGTGTTTTGAAGACTGTCTATTGAAAAGCAGGATCGAACTGGGATGGTACATATAACAGCTGATTGCATTATAGAAAAAATAATATTGTGCCCTTCATTGTAAAACTGTTGTGGATGAACACAGGTTTAAATACCAAACACACCAGCACCAAACAGTGCACGTGCAGTGGGACCATGATCCTGTGATAACGTCTAGGTTGACGACAGCACTGTTAATGTCAATCAATGGCCAACTCTAAGAACAAACAGAAAAAAGAACTTCAAAGGACAAAGTGATTGCTGGTTTTTCCAGTGGGTCCTACAGTTGACTAATTTTTAGTATATTAATAATGAAATCAGAAAGTCTGTATACTTTCGCTTAATTGTGCTTGGCTGTACTTGTAGGATATAAATAGTTGTAAAGAAAATGCAATCCTGAACAGGTTACCCGATATGAATAGAGGTATGTTTATTTCCATCAGTCCTCAGATGCTATTTATGCTAAAAACATTAAATTAAATTATATAGACCAATACCCGGTTTTATGAATTTGCAGTAAAAGTTGTCTGTATTGGATAGTCAATTACAGAAAAAAACAGGCAATGTTTCTGCAACACATTAAAACCTGCAATTTGCTTTTTTTCCTTTGTCTGTTTTGAGTTTAAATGGAAACAAACCTTACAGTATAGAATTGGCTTAAGGTCACCTGTCTACAAGGGATTACTGTGTAGTTCCTTTTATATTTTTCCCCCTACTAGTTTGAGGGACAAAAGGGCAGCTGTACCCTAAGGGCTTTTTCAAATAACCTCTTTAGCAAATAAAGTCATACCCTATGTATAGAGGCCATTTCATCCCAGTCCCATGGGCTGCCTGTAGGGTAAAATACTGAATTTTTCTGGCATATGTCACTGAATGTGAAAAAGAGGACCACTACTTACAGAAAGTTAAAGGCTGAATGAAAGAATGTGAATTTCCTTAATGCACTAATGTAAAACATTGTATTAAGCTTAAAACACCAGCTATAAGCATCTCAGAGAAACACTGGAATACATTTATGTGAACCATACAGAGACTTACATACCAACAACTGATTTACTATGGCTTGAAAACGCGACAGATTCAGCTTATCTGAAATCTTAAACAAACAAATATATTTTCTCTAGGGAAAATAAATAAAATTAAATTGGGCCTATTCTTTATGAAAGCACTCTCATGACTGTATCAACTTAACATTACCATAAACATCTCTGAAATCAACTGTCAAGAAAGAATCTGTTATGCTTATATAAATTACTATTATTGTTGTTTTTATTGCTGCACTTGCTGCACCCCACTTCTGTAATTTGTTAAAAGATAGCAAGCAAAACCCCAAACTTTCAAGTATTCGTAAAGTATAAAATAACGGTTTTAAAACAAATGATTTGACAGCTGCAAATGCAGGATAACACCTAGTTACATTATAGAAACAGTGTGGATAATTACTTTTTTCAGAAGCAAAGACTCCGTGGACCACGGTCCTGTCCGATTTTCCCTGCAGCTTGGATAATGTGCAGTAATACAAATCCTGTTGTCACCTCAACCTAAGTCTTTTTATCATCTGTACATCAGTAAGAATGATGAGAGACGTCCCATGATTCTAACAGTCCTCCTTTGAAGGATCCACATGTTAATTACTGCACTAATTATGGTTTTTGAATAACCAAATGAAGTAAGCAGTCTATGGGAGGTACAGGCATAAACCTAAGACTGAGAAAATACTAGTTACTGAAGTCATCAGTGTAAACTGACACATTGAACATGCTTAAAAAAGTAGAAGTAGATTTTAAAAGACAAGCATCTTCAATAATTAGGGTTCCACACAGGAAAAAGAAATGTTACTTCTTAATGGCAAGTGCATTTAAACTGTTATCTCAAGATCTGAAGGTAAGCCTGCTTAATTCACTGCTTCTTCTTTTGTTATTAGGAAAACATAATTGTTCCAAATAATTAGCACTAGAGTACATCACAAGCTGACAACAAAATTATAGAAATCTTCATATTCAGATCCGTCTAGCTGGCTATTAGGAACAGTTTCTGATCATAACCCATTAGTTGAAGTGCTGTGAGTTCTTGATTGCCACCAAATAACCTCAGATATCTGCCTAAGTTAACAGCCTCTATTTATTCAGAGTTTTCTTGACAGTAAAAATTGCTTACAATTTTTACAGCTGCCACACAAAAGAACAGTATCAGATGTGTGCACTTGCAAGACTAGGTGATAAAATAATTGAAATGTGGATTTTAGACACAATTTTAATGCCTAACTTTCTAAATGAAAAACAGCTAAGGGATTTCAGTGTGCTATAATGATACTATTGACTTTCCTGTTTATTAAAAATTAACATGAACACATTCCAAATCTTTCTAGTTGTGATGGACATGCTCATTAAAATAAGATTTTTTGGGGGTGAGGTTTTTTGGCATCACATCCCTACTTTGTCCTTTTTTTTCCCACTGAACATCGACTAATCAACTGCTAAAGATATTTCTGTATCTTAACGATCAACCTTTTTTTTTTTTAATAATAATACTTTCTTGTGATTAATACCAGGACATAAATAGCTGTTAATCTATTTCGTAAACAGATAAGTAGCACAGATAGCATCACAGCAAATGCTACCAGAAAGTGTAGCATATTTTTAAAAGACACTGACAAATGAATCCTCTGACAGAAATCACTGCTGTAACTCGAACAGAAAAAAAAAAAAAAAGAAATCAACAAAAAACCAGATTCACATGGTGAGAAGGCAATGGCACTCTTAGTTACTTACCCAGCTTCAGTGAGTGGATTATTGATAATGTAATACAGACAAAATGAAAACTTGTTTAAATTTTCCATCTAATACTTTAGTTATCTATAATGCTATTTGAAGACCCTTTCAAAATTTATTTTTTTTTTTCTGATAATAGCTCGGTTTATAAACCTACAAAGCTTTATGTCAAATCCCATGAGGGGTAACTTTGATTACGGGAGTAATTAATGATGCTGGATAGTAATATGGATTTTCTGTTAAGATTTGAGTTTGAAGTTAATTAGTCTCCACATTATGATTTGCTGATTAATTACAGATATTTAGTTATAGAGAGAGATGTTAATTATTAATCTAAAAAAATCATCTTGTGTAATTAACTAAAACTTTGACGTCAGTCACCAGTCTCCTTGTATGTAACTTCCAAGGTGCTGATTCTACTGGAGGGAGACACAGCCTCCCACAAAACGTAAAAAAACACCATCTGCTATCTTTTTTTGTGTATATAGTGTAGTGAACAAATTTTACTCTTAATTTCTCAGGACAAGCCACCCACTTTGAAGCAGGACAGTAACTTAAGTCTCATGAAAGTACTGATCTTTCATCACTTATTCTTACAATATGTCTCATCACAGAAAAAAAGAGTGCTATAAAAGAAATTCCACTGTGAGTCTTAACTGGGTGTACTCTTGAAATCATGTCTTAACCTCAGAGCTGTGATGTTCTGCTGACTGATGGGCTTTGTCAGTTCCCATGTCAAACTCTGGAATGAGCTTCAGCGTTGCTACAGATATCAGTATTTTCTAGCAACAGCAGCAGCAGCAGTCTTTAGCAGTGCCAAGAAAATATTAGAGCAAAACTACTAATTAATGTAATAGCTCAGTTAGAATTTAAAATCACCTTTTGTTTAAAAAGAAACCCCACCTTATCTCCCTCCCCCCCCTTCCCTTCTCATCTGCAAGGAAAAAATCTTACTGTTAATGTAAAGGGGATAGGAATGCGATTAAGAAATAGGGTTAAACCGAAAAGCATCAGCAGCACACCAATGTCCTGGAATTTACCCTAGTAACACAGACTCTGAGCAGGGATCTGTTTACATTATCTCTAGATCATCTTGACAATATTCATTCTCTATTTACCTAAATGAGGCAATATGATGATATTTATTGCTCAGAATGGCTAAATATAGACTTTTCCTGAGCACTCAGTATCATAGTGGGAGGTTTTGCTCTAATCTACATCTTTAAACTGACAAGCTGGAGCATTCCTAATGAATGCCTCTTTTCATCTGGATGTCTGTGTGTATTTGACAGTATAAATATTTAGCAATATCGGAGTCAGCTTGTGATTTTACCCAGATGGACTGATTGATGCCTTGGCTTGACGTTGCCAAAGACAATCCATGTAGTTATATAAGCAATTTCCCTCTTACTTCCTAAGAAGCAATTAGGTGGCCAAAGGCAGCAACCCAAAAATAGTGAGAATACTTCTGGTATCAGCTGACAACTCTGAGGGATAAATAAAATATGGTACTTAAATTATTACCACTTTACTTTCATGAATCATGGGATTAAAGCTTTCACTTCTAAAGTACATATAAATTGCAGGGTTTCTTATGTCTGTAATTTGCAAGAACCTAAGTTAAAATACCAGCTAATCAGTCAACTCACATTCACCTTGGGAAAAGTACCACCCTTCCTTGTCATTTTTGTAAATTGCATGCCTAAGCACCAATGTTATTTTCAGGGGGGAAAAAAGCTTGTTGTCAATAACATATATTGCAGTCTAGTTAAAACAACATTTGTTAAGGTTTAATCGCAAATGTAATCTGCTTTTAAAGTTTAGACAGAACGCTCAGAGAAATTCAAGGGACAGATAATAAATCATTTTCTCCTATCCTGGGTGTGAACAAGGTAGGCTGGAGTTTTGCAGGTATGCTGCCTTTTTCTCCTACATGTTGAAGACTCTCGCTGGTTTTCACAGACAGTTCAAAAATACAGGGACTCCATCAGCTAAGAAATAAAGAATTTTTGAACTATACGACTTTGAAACAACATAAGCTGCACTTTTCATATCATTAAATATTCCCAATAATTTTATTCAGTTTGCATCTCTGGCATACGCTTTGTAATTCATAATGTGGCTGCGTAACAAATTGCAGCAACGAGAAGTTTTAGCTAAATTTCATGCACACACATATAAAAATATGTGAATACAAAAAAAATCCTGGATACTGAATGTCAGCTTTACATTAGCTATGCACTGTTTGTCTGTGTCGGTTTTACATGGTGTAAGATGCCTGCAATGATTATGTCTTGTGCTCTTCTGCATGTTAGTGCTTTGGGGGGAAAGAATAGTCACACGTTATTTTTGGCAACAGTAAAATTCGCATGTCTCAGCTATGTTGTTGATTCTGCTCCCCTCCCCAAACACCTTTAGTTTCTTTGTTTTCCATTAACTCATCCCAGTCTTTGTATACCCCATGCAATAACCCAGGAAAAAGGGCAGGGAAGACATTATTCTTCTTGACACTAATACCTATAGATCCTGTTCTGCAGTGATACCTCTCCCTATCACAAAGTATCTCAGCAAACAGAATTCTCCAAACTCAAGAACTGGAACCATTAATGAACTGCCCATTCCACAGGCAAATGGGACACAATGCCCACTGGTAATCAGACAAACACAACAAGGCTTCTTGGGAACTGGCCATCTGCTTATGACGTACAGGAGCTTTAAGTGCAGCATGCATCAGTTACAGCACATTCTCAGAAAGGCAGTCTCTGACTTACCTGTTTTATTATTATTCTGTGACCAGCTGGGTGCCAAATAAAAATAAATGTATGCTGTTTTGTATTTATTGGATTTGATTAGTAATAAATTTGTTATTGACCAGATCCAGAGTGTGAAGGCCTGAGGCACAATCCAATGGTCTCTACTCACTTGATCATTATACCCTGCATTTTCAATCAAGCTGCATTGAATTGTGATATTCTGTGTTTTGCAAATTGTCTCGTTTGAGAATGGAGCGTGAGGGATGAAGGGAGAGAAAAGTTGGTATTTTCTAATGAGAAAATTAGGAAAGAAAGGGAAGGCTGTCCCTTTAAACTAGAAGATAACTACAATTCAGTACCAAAAGAAATGTGGTGATAGAGTTCACTGTACATGGTACAATCCATTGCACAGGTTGACGTGAGAAATTACTAGGTCCGATAAGGCAAAGTTTAGAATAAACTGCATTGTTTTACAAAATATGTCATCGGGAAAAATGCATTAACTCTAATCAGCCAAAATGGTGTGATTCATTGCTTAATTTCAGGGTACCAGGCTATAAATTACATCAGGCCTGCCACAACTAATTTTTGCAGTGGCATACTAGATGAAAAATGAAATGTCCAAGTGGCTACAAGTGAAAAGCTTCCATCTTTCTTCCACAGCTGAATATTACTTACTCTAATGATGTATAATAGCCTGCAACTACACTTAACCTGTGCATTAAATAGCAGCACAAACTGTTTACCTAGAGTTATGAAGAAGAAAACAGCAAATCAAGCAAAGGAATCTAGAGTGTGTACATTAACCTCCCACATGCCAACATAATTGTCCCCTACAGATGATGTATAACACTTACTCCAAATCATACTTTTTTTTTCATTACACATAATAGCTTATGCTTCAAGTATCAAAAGTGTCAAAGCATGTGTGATAAATTGATGCCAAAATGTACCTAATTAATAAGTCTGATGATGTTTAGATTAAAACAGATGTTGGTTATGGTGTTAACAGAAAAACAGCTAATAAAAATAATTGCAACCTATATGCCTAAAACCTGCAGGTATTATTAAAAAGAACAACAAAACCATGTCATACGTGAACAATACAAAATGGTTAGTAAGCTTTTTTGGGTGTAAATGTTCTTTCATCCTAACAACAGGCCAAAGCAATTAATCAGATCAGCAGTTACTAGCAACTATCCCTTATTTAAAATCCACAGCTAGGCATTATAAGGACACTGTTTTTACCAGTGCAATAAAAAGTACTGTAAAGCATACTTGCTATTATTCACTTACAATAAATAAGGGGAATTCTGTGATGATTATGTGAAAAAAAAGATAATGAACTCCATAAAGTTTCTAAATGTGATCAAGTAATCCATCATTACTACAAGCACCTTGCAGATACCGTTGATTTTAACAGTTCAAATTCCACCAAAACAAAACCAGAAATAACATGGTATTTTAAAACTAGTTTTAAACTATAAATTAAATATCATAATATTTAAAATCTTGGGGTTTTCACCTTCATGGAAAATAACGGTTTAGCACTTCACTTCCTTTAAAAATATAGTATCCAGGGAGAATCTATTGATGGAAAACCTGATGACAAAAAATTCTATCAGTCTGAAGCAAGTTTTGGAGAATCTGATTAGGTCTCATGCTGCAATACTAGGTATTCCATTTTTGCCAAAGGGCCAGCTATTATTATTAACATCATTTGTCTGAATCATTACTCTGCACCTTGGTTCAGCA
The DNA here is from genome assembly GCF_025592945.1 of Manacus candei. NCBI lineage: Eukaryota > Metazoa > Chordata > Aves > Passeriformes > Pipridae > Manacus > Manacus candei. The sequence continues at coordinate 933,914 of NW_026138136.1, read as the reverse complement.
AACACTATGAAGATGGCATGGTAATAAATGACCGCAGGATTCTTTCCTGCTTCAGCCTGTTTTTATCTGCCACCTCTCTACCGTCAGCTCCATCTTTCTGAACCTCTCTGAATCCCCAAAAGGGACGGGGCGTCTATTTGTTTTCCACTAGGTTACCACTCTGTCTATTGTTGTTTGCACTAAAGGGTACGAATTCAATTCATTCTTGTGACATAAAAGCACTGATACAGTAAATTTTTTGCCCAAGAGAAAACACAAAGTTGCTGAATATGGGCTAAGATGTGAAGCTCTTGTATGTACATGAAGGAGCTTTCTGAGACAGTCTTGCTCACTAAATACTGTTTTTTCTCCACCACAATCTAGACAATCACATTACAGCATTTTAAACTTATACTAACCTTGTCAAATTGGTACCTCTTGCAAAATTGTGTAGGAGGGGTTAAGTAATATATCCTATTGTACCTATAAGCAAGAGAAGGAACAAAGGGCTGGGAGGTAAGATAGCCAATCGGTAGCTGTAAGATTAAGTAAGCCAGTGCTTCCCCGATAATAAGGGTTAGTGGGAATGGCAGATGAGAATTGAGGAAAATAATAAATAACCAAGGAGAAAAGACTTAAAAACAGTTAAATAAGATAACTGGAATGTGAAGGAACTACAGGTCATTGACTAATCTTATTTTTCTGCATGCTGAAATTCACACAAATTACCTTTATTCATATCTAAACATGCCAACAAATAATCAGTCTGCCAATGAATTGGTCAAAATTGAACAGACCAGGCATAATGTCTTATACTTCACTCTGCAAAATAAAGCCAAAACCTTTCAGAGATGTAATGGGTCTCTTTGTTTTTAAATAAGAAAATATGCATATTTTCTTCTTTAATAATAAGAAGTAATGAAGTGTTGGAAAATACTATATCAGGACCAGAAATCTCGTCAAGATTTCCCAATTACAAATATCTAGTCTGAGATTACATCCTTTTGCAAAATCATGAGGCAGATTTTATGAGATGATCCATTAACAAAAATAAATTTTAACGTCCCAATATATGTAAACATATCAGGCTGTGAGGGAATTTAAGTCATGTAAATGCAGTTATAAAGCAAACTTAGCACTGGCTTTTCACGGCCAAGGGCATCTTGTTTTCCCAAATACACCGTTAAAAATGCCAAACTTAGTAAACCCTACAGGAAATAGCCAAGTACTTTCTTATCTGAGTCTTATAGAATGCCTAAAAATAGCACTCCTAAATCTGAAATGTTACAACTATTTACAAAACCTGAAAGGTTGCATTATACACGACTTTCTTTGCCATCAAAATGCTCTACGTTCCTGCCAGAAGTTAAGAAGTTATCACTTGAAAATCACTGGCTAATCTAGCTTGTACTAAGATGGATTTTTAATGAAAGTTTAATGAATGATAAATACTTGTTTCTTGATAAATGTTTAATTATGCCAATAATTACCAACTGCTGAAAACTACTGTTGTGTTAATAATGGCATTTTAGTACACAAGCAGTTTCATGAGTCATGATGCTGTTAAAGATCAGAATTCCATCTGTCTAATGCAAACTAGCAAAACAAAAGAAAAGTCTAATTAATATTTTGATACATTTTCCCTATACACTTTAAAACGGATGTCCTTTTGTGAAACAATAAATTTACTAACTTCCTATTTGAGAGGAGAAATAAATGTCTCAGAGCTATTATGTTATTAATCATTACTACTATTTGAACCTAAAAACTGAAAAAGAAAAAGAAATCAAGCCAGATGTAGCATATGTATGAATGCATCTTCATTACTTTTTTTTGGAAGAGGAGAGAATGGGACATTAAGGTGATGATGAGACCAAGTTTTCACCTGAAATATTTAGAAACATTCAGGTACCACACTACATTAGGAACATTAATCTGTAGAGTTATCTAGGATGTAAAAAAGCCAGCAGACTGCAACCCTCACCTCTTACAAGTGAGGAGGCAAGAAACATCAAATTGTCATGGCACCCTCCCATGGCCAGATAAAATGGAGATTTTCTTAGAAGTGCAAAGAAGATAACAATATAAACAGGAAACAAATGAGAACAAAGTAAAAGGAGAGAAGAATATTGCCAAGAAAAATAATAGGGGATTAAGGAAGACTTTCACTGACTTATTTGTTCAAGGGTGCCTCTTAGTTTGAAAATACCTCCCATATTTGTTGTGTTCATGGTACTAATTTTGGCTCTGTCTCTCACATAATTGCCACAATACTTGTGGATGGCCTAACCAGGCATCCTGGTGATGTGCTAATCCATCGGGCATGCCACAGCACACGACAACCTAAAGGTGTGCTCTGGTTGTTCATCAGAGGATAGGCTTGCAATGTGTGCAGCATGCAACTCCAGTCCCAAAGATGGCCTTGGGACTTCCCTTAATGCAAGTTCTATCGGTCTGTTCCAAATCCCACTGAAACCAGCAAAAATATTTCCCACGGACTGCCAAGAATTTTAGTCAGGCCCTGCCTAAAATACTAAGGCTATATCCATTATATGAATGGAAATTCAGTACTGCAACATATGTCAGCTGAGATCTGACTTATTAACAGATCCTTTAATATAACAGAAACACCTTCACTTGTGAGATTCAAAATATAAACAGGATCATACTGTTCCATGAAATGGTACATTAGAAAAAATACATTTATTGAGATGAAAATTAAGCTTTTAATGATTGAAATATGACTTCTTCCCTGCATCAACTCCAATGTTATGATGAATTTTTCATCGTGATATTTAAAAGGAGTTTCTGATCCTTATAAATGTTGCGTTTACATTCTTTTACAAATGCAGAGGTTTTCCTTCCTTTTGAACCTACTTCAAATTTCAATTTAAATGGATCTTTGCTTTTCACAGTAAAGATGGGACAGAGTGCTGTAAAACTTATTTTATTCAGTAATCTTATATGTCGTGGGTTTGACTAGGGGACCCTAAAATTCTTTTCATTTCCTATTTCTGCATCTTCACGACACAAATTTGTTTTCTAGATAAAGGAAATGCATTTTTTGAGATGGTATTCTTGTTTAACATTTATGTAATCTTTACTATGCATCAGGATGTATTGGAGGAATTTGACCTCAACTTGGGCACCTTACAGAATACTTCTGTACAGATTCTGAAACTAGTCTTGTAGTTCTGAGAATTGCCTGACATTTTTCATTTATTTTTCTACTGAAAAATACTTTTTTTTGCAGATTGGCAGTAGGTCATAACAGGAAGGTAGTTAACCACAAAACCAGACCATATACTGTAATACTGAACCAAACAAAAATACTAACGGAATATAAGAAAGGAATTTTTCTTGCTGGAGAGAGAGAGGGATGCTGCTACAGATTAGTACAGTGAGCCTGTTAGCATCCATATAGCATCTGCAATGCAATGCAGAAGTCAGTGCAGTGAAACAGAAATCAAGTCCATCCTGACAAATGGCTGGTGGCTAATAACACTTCCTCCCTAAGATTAACTTAGGACAGTAAAAGAACAAATGCAAAGGTATACTAAAACGTATATTGACAATTTTTCTGCAGTTGAATCATAGCAGGCTACTGCTATAAGGTTATAAAATTACCTAGATTGTACAGCAATGTATGATATAATCGGTTATAGCCTTTTGATGCTGTCATACTGTGTTCCGTAACACTTGGAACCTAAAGGCAATAATTTATCACTATCATCCTCATCAATATTCTCTATTTTAAATAGATGCAAAACCCATTCATCTCCTAATACCATAGGAAACTTTGTGCCACCACTATTCAAAACCATAAAGAAACCGGCTCTTTCAGCTGAGTCAAAATGTTCCCTAGACCCTTGTGGGGGCACAGGCTCCTGTCCCATACAACGGCGGGATGGGCAAGTCAGTCCCAAATCCCACCAATTTCAGGAAAACAGGCTGCTTTGCTCTTCACAAAAGACAGTAGAGCAGATCAGCTAACCTTGCCGAAAAGAATTATCATAAATAAAAAAAATATCTTATTAGTAAAGAGATATAGTAATTTGCAAGTTTTTAAAGATAGCTCAGTTCTGAGTAACTTGTCTGTGAAACTTTCATTTTATTGCAATATTACAGTGAAGTTTATATGCTTACAAAAATGTAGCTTACAAAAATCAAAGAACTGTCTTAATCCCACTGCCCCCAGCCTTTATCCACTATTTCAACATCTTTGCAAACATTACTCCTCTTGAAGTCAACAAACAAAATGCTTCATTCTGAATATCTCAGAAACAATTACATACATGCTGTGTTAACAATAATATTTTGGGGGTTTCTACGCTTTTAAGGCATGCTAACATGCTGGTAAAAACTGCCTTTGCCCACAGTTCCTCTCATTACAGCTGGACTGGGTGGAGCTACACTGACTGGAGTTGAGAGGTTGAAGATTTCACCTAAAAAGACGTTGTAGAGACAGCCATATATTAAAGTTTCACTCCACGTAAATGGAATGTCACTCTTTTATAACTACAGTCCACTATGATAATCCTCTTGGAATGCATTAATTATCATCCACCAGATAAGTGTCAAAAGCTACATTCCTAAAGGATTATCAATTCCCACCCAATTTCTACTGCAGTTGAATAAGAAAGAAGAAAAGTTAGTGGAAAAAGAAGCAGCATCAAGAAGGTCTTAGCGTTCCCCCAGCTATTCTCAACTCTGAAAATATGGCCTTTTGGAACAGCTCAGCCATTCACATAGCTCTCATCACAACTGCACAAGAAGAAGAAAGCCATTACATAGTAACTGTCTTAAAACAGGAAAGATTTTGTCCTGTAGATTCTTTTATTGTACAGAAACATTCTCCTTAGAAGTACTGGGAAAAAGAAAAAAACCCCTTCACTGCTAGAAGACCTCAAAACCACAAGTCTTTCTTCTTCAAATTAAGGCATTTTTATCCATTACATCAAATAATTTTCTACTGCCTTTTTTTTTTTTTGCTATGCTTTCACTTTTCTACAGTTGAAGAGAACAGAACTCAAATAAAACTCTCAAAAAGACTTCTGTGAACAACTTGATTAACTACATAGGCAAGAGAAGGCATAGAAAAAGTAAAGTGTTCCAAAGATATGGACCGAGACTAAAACCAAAATGTAAACAAAATTTGATTTTTGTGAAAAATGTTACTTAGCCACACCCTTCCAATTACAGACAATTATTAGTGTTTGCTTTTTTATAGGGTTCTGGATGTAGTTTACTACTTACTTTTTGGTTAGGTAACTGTGTGCAACTGCCGTTTGTGAAAAATTCAGTCCATCCAACCTCACAACAAGAAAAGGGTATGTAATCAATTGAGAAATACACATGCATCCAAACACATAGATAGGTAATACCACTTAAAACCAGCATCACAAATTGGTCTGCAGGTCTACCATTATGCCTACAACTTCAGTAATCTTGGAAACTGGTGGAGATGAGATAGCAGAATTCTTTAGCTTCTCAGTCAGCAATGAAGTGATACCCCTGCATGGCATTAAGCAGCATTAGTAGTGTTTTATTTACAATTTATTTGTTGTAATTGTTCTTAGGGGTATTGTGCCAGGCCCTGTACAAACACAGGAGTTCAGGAAAGCAATCGACTGAAAGGGCTCACAATCTAAAGACACAATGAGAGTAAACTAGTAATAGTGAACTCCTATTGTTGAACAGCTTACACACGTGGTCGTACTACAATGGAAAAGAGGCCTTTTATTCCCCTAATGTCCTAACTAGGACATTTCAAGTCATTAAGAATACTGACCTTTTGCTACATTTGTTGCTATCACTGTGGGGCATCATGCAGGAGGAAATGCTGTGCAATTTTTCAGGTGAGACACTTTTGGTAGATTCCTGTAGGACCTTTTCCAAAACTAAGAATGTCCTCATTAAGTTCCGATATTTTTAAGTTACATTACACTTATCTGTGTTTCCCCTACAGTTTAAACTGAAAATTACATTAGTCATGTAATGTTGCTCTGTGTTGAAAACCCTGCATGTTTCACCTCAGCTACAGCTGGTTTTCACTGGGAAGTGAAGCCTTCTGGATGCAATAGAAGACTAACAGATTTCAACATCCTTCGAGATAGGAGATGCTATAGAAATATTAAATTATTGCAGTAAATTTGGAATTTTTGAGGGAACTGGAAGGCTGAATTGCAAGACACATTTCTTGTTTCTTCCTGTACAGGAGTAGCCAGTATTTATTAGCAGGCACCCACGGATCTAAAACCAATCAGACTTCTACCCCACTTTGTGTAAGAGTAATAGCTGGTCTTCCAACTGTCACTGAAATAGGATGAGATTCTGGGTTTTGTTTGTTTAACAGGGCTTTTTAAATGAAAACTTTGGGACATCTGTGGGTGCCTTGTATTATATTAACACATGCACCTCGCTGTCTCCTGTCTTAACAGTGTGTTGTCACATTTGCAGTTTGGGCAAGACAGAATTGCTCATCTTCCCCTCACAGCCCATCTGGTTTCTCCCAAGCTGCTCAGGCGACAACACTCTAAAGAAAAAGCGATGTTATCAGGGGCACGTACCAATATATATCACATATTGCAGCATGTTTTGTCATTTACAATGCATCATAAAAAGTTACATTGCATCTGACCTACAACATGATGTAATGTAAAATGACATGCTTACATTGAGCAACATTACATTACTCAAAAATCTGAATTTAAAGAAATAAGCAAGGGGGGTGTTTATTTATTTGGAATGATATAAATTTTGACAGACATTGTCAGTCAAAAAAAAGGGGGAGGTGGTGTAACTAAATATTTAGCTGCATGGCTGCTTAGTCACTTGCTAATGCCATTTTTTAACAAACAAAAAGAATTAAATAATACATTATGAGATCTGTTGTACCTCTTTAATATTAAACACAACAGATGATATAATCACACAAATAATATCAGGAACTTTCAAGGTGTAAAACTGTAGTCAATTTTCTTCATGTTTTACTACTAAAAATGCAACGATCAAGCTGTAAAAACGCATTTTAAGGCTTTCTGTTGGATTTTTAAGAGCAAGAGTACAAAGCGGAGCGCTCTATACATTCCACAGATCTGCTTTTTAAGAATCAACATGGTGCACGCCATGTGAACTGTCACATTAATAACCCTATGCTGATATTCAAATTTTCTGTCTTAAACTAAAGAAAGATTGAATACCCTGCTGTTGTGTGGCCAAGATTGAAGAGGTGTCTCACTGACATTGTTCAAAGTTTATGAAAATATATGAATGCTCAAATGTCATTGGCTTTGCGCCTCCAACAGACTGTGGTTTTATGAGAAATCAGTCTTTTAATCAAAATGATGGAATACCTTAAGGTCGAATCCAAAGATATCAGTTAATATCTAGAAACGTGCTATTTCTGCATATTTTGCCAAATTTGTGGTGCATTTTAAAGTGTTAATTTGTGCATTCCATATTGAAAATTGATCTTGAGTTTTAGCTTTTTGTCAAGCAAAAACATATGGTTACAAGCTCTATGCATTTTATGTGACGGCTGTTGAAGCTGTCACATGTGCAAACTTGATAACCGATGTGACACATACGCAAATAATTTGCTTGTTTAGTAACAATTCAAAGATTCATTATTCATGCAAAAACACGTTGTTTTTTTAAAAATGATCAGATGGAAGTAGTCTTCATTTTGCACAATCTAGTCTCATTGGTGTGCAAACACTGATAAAATAAAGCTGGGAACTAAGTGGTATTAAAACAAATCCAAGAATATGGGTATTCTCAGATAATTATTGAACCAGATGGTGTTTTTTGTTAATTCTGCCATCAGTCTGAGAACTTGATGTCTTACATCTGCACTTGGTAAAATAAATTTTGCCACTGACATTATTTCAGTTTTCTTAAAATATTTCAATCAGTTTTACACCAAGATTTGCAAACATCTGCCATTCTACATGACTGTGAGATGAAATTATTTGAAAAAAATTTTTCTTAAGAAAACACTTATTCTAAATTTAACTTCGGCTTAGCATTTCTGCTGCTAAGATGTCTGAAATACTATTTTATGAATATTATAAATAAAATGCTAGTCATGTTCCAAAATACTGCTACCTTCAATTTTGGGAGGAAGAATCTATATAACCCAGAGAAGAGCTGCAGGTTCATTTGGGGCTACCACCTTGGGATTTTACAGTCCCTTATTTTGCTTTCTTGAGGTGAAGAGGTTAGACCTTCATTGGCACAGAACTAATTAAAACTTCCTCCCCAGTCTCTGTAAGAGTAAACAAACAAACAAACAAACAAACAACCCAAACCTGGAATTTGTGACCAATCTATTTCAATCTACTTTAAATCAATGGACATAAAAGTAATCCAAACAGGCATTTAACCTGCAGCTATATTATTCACCCTAACAGAACTCCTCATAAACATTATCACTCAAGTACTGTACCTCATAAACAGATGTGCTCAATCACTTATGCACGTTCGACACCATATATAGCATTTAGATACTTCCTTTCTGTGATCTAAATCACTGCCTTTCTTGAAAATTCAGCTGTAGCAGGCCATAAAACTGTAGAGTTGGCTTAACTACTACAGTGCTCTACTACACCAAATCCCAAATAAGACCCCTTTCACATATTGTAGAATAGATAAACTCCCCTTCTGCCAGTAAATGTACGCTCTGTGATACAAGCTGCACCCTAGCAATCATCAGACCACCAGAGGCACCATGTGCGATGGCATTTAATTTATATCAAATATCATAATTGTGTGAACTTATTTATGAATTCTGTAACAGCTGTGGGAAAATCCCTACTGCTTTCACTAGTTGGTGAGGTTTTATTATGGCAATTTGCTATGCTAGCACCTTTGTGTGGGTAACACAATAGAGCATACCTGACCTGGCACACCAGTGGAAGGCTCCTGTAGCGTGCACTCAAGTAACGTGGGGTTGATTCCTAGTCCTACACTCCTGCTCTCTGGTCTGAGAGGAGGAACATCTCTGATTAAGATTGTATTTAAGAGCAACAGCTCTGTTTGCAGAAGAACTAGGAATCCTACATGAAAATATGCCGACTTTCTCTGTTAGGGATCCATCATAAAAGCCTCCTTCAATGCCTTTTATTTAATGAGAAATGGGAGGGATTGCCAAGGGTTGTCTGCAAAAGGGAAATTGCGGGGAGAACCAGTATGTCTGTCTGCATAAGCATAATGTTAGGATAAAGGCTATTTATCTGGAGATAGATCCAAATCTCCTGAAGTGAACCTAGAGACAGATTAGATCTCCTTTGGTGCACTGATTTATCTTGCCATAAAATGGAAAGTATAGCAGAGTACTTCACTAAGATTTGTTTACTGCATTTAAGCTGACTGATGGGAGAGTGCCATGACACAAACCCACACACCAGCATTTTGTTCCTCGGTGCTCTGCCCTGGGATCCACTTTGGGGATCATCCAGAATTCTCAAAAGGTTGCCTTTGCACAAGAAATCAGGGCTCTCTATGAAGCAAAAGAAAAGGGGCACATGGGAGCATGTCTGTGGCCGGATATTCCCTGACATGAAGTTAGGACACATCTAGGGTATTGAAGTCTGGGACCTAAGAAGTACCCCAGTATCCCCAGTTTACATGTAGCATTTGCTGTTTCCCAAGCTGAGAACAACCAACAAGTGGGGGGTGATTTATAAAAATTATAGACTTGCTCCTCAAAAAAAGCAGTGAACACCCCATCTTCCCCAAAAGCAGAAAACACTACCTGTTAGAATATTTTAAATCAGGTTTAAAATAATTCACATGGACTTTTTTTAGAGTACAGAAGCCTGTGATTGTTGACTGTTTGTTTTTTACGTTAGTCTTCTTTTTAATCTTTTGGTTCCTTCATAGCTTGAGGCATGCAAGCTGGACAGAAGCGATATGAATAAATGTATTAAAAATATACTCAATATATTTTGAGGTAAACAACATTTTACATCACTAGGTGGCTAATTTAAAAAAATATATGTATAAAAGTTAATTTGTAGATATTACCTGAATACTATTTTAATGTTATTCTCACCCAGTATCAGACAGTTGGTTTAAAAAAAAGTAAAAAGACTGTGATATGGAATGTCTTTTTTCCTTTTACAGACTTGGCAAAGACCATCAGTTTATGGCCTGTTTCGTTTCTTGCCAGTAGACAGCACTGAAAGTTATAAAACTAAAACAATTGCTTTCATTTATATCTTTTCCTGATTACTCTGATAGCTGAAATGTCTGAAGAAGTTCAGAATCTGTAAAGCCTGTCACATTATAGAAACATGTCTCTTTAAACTAAATGTGAAATTCCAGTAATTGAAGTGATAAATCTACTGTTTTTGCTGGGGTACTTTTGATGAGAACTACAGTAGTAAATTAGAAATTATTCTCTGCTGTTATATCATGGTAAAAGCCTTTCCATTATCTGTTGTCAGTCACTAGGTATGGGCAAATAACTCAGTTGTCAATCTAACTGTGAAACCTCAAGTTCTGGGAATAATCAATAAGGAAAAAAACCAAAAACTCTCTATTATCTTCAAGTAATTCTTTAGACAACTTGAAGTTGTTTTTTCCCTTTTTACTTCTGCACATCTCATTTATTCACAGATATATTGAATATCTTAGAATATTTCATTTTTTATAGCAAGTTTCATGTCAGCTCGTTTTCAAATGGTACATTAGAGTTACATTTCAATATGGGTAAGCAGCTCTACCTATGTGTCTCTGTGCAATTTTACACATGATACAGACTTAATTAAATTAGCAGTAAAAGCTACCTACATTTATTATTGATTTTTCAGCTATACTATTTATTGCCTAATATTTCTATTTTAAAAGTCCATGATGTTTTGCTCTTTCATAGATTCATGTAAATACCATTTGAAAGACCACAATGAATCTGAACATGAATAAAAAGAACAACTATTATATGCCACATACTTATATTACAATCTAGATTAAAAAAAAAAAGCATAAGCAATCACTTCCATCAATGATGATGACAAACATTTGCAGCCTCGCTTGGTGCAAGAGATGGAAAAAAACAGCTCAAGTAGTTCTTAGCTCTGACACTCACTCTGTGACCCGTGCTCATATCATGTAATCTCCCATTTCCTCATTTCACCAATTGGTAAAAAAAAAAAATTAAGCCCCAAAATAAAACCAACCTCAACTCATGATCACCAGCTAGACTGCTAAAAAGATTCAAAAATTTTGGGAGGGATGTGTGGCTAGAACTACCAGCTAACCAATTTTAATATTTTTAAAATAAACTTGTATTACTTATTTAAAAGATCACTGAAATAAAAGCATTGTAGAAATATTTTCTTGTTCATCTTCACATGTAAATTGTTCAAAATCTTTTGATCTAGCATTAGTTCCAGACACAGAATAGGGACTGAAATATGCAATCAGAGAATGTCTCAATAGAGTATTTTTCCCCTCCTGATTTAGAATGTAATGGAAATTGATCTCATTTGTGAAATTTGGATGAAGGTACAAATTTCAATTCCTGGAAATTTAGGAGGTTCAAAATCAGGGTTCTGAATGAGTCACAAGTATATTTTATGTATTTTAGAGAAAAAAAATTATTTCCAAGTAAGAGTTGAAAATTACTGTTTCAGCTTTGAGTTTGACCTTCTAATATTAGAATAGGTGAACCACTGATCATTAAAGTATTTGAAACTTCAACTAAAATCAGCCAAGGAGAACCAAAGAAAGCCCATACAAAACCGTGCTTAGCAATTTTCTCAGTAAATGCTGAGAACATTAACAAAACTTAATAAATTTATATACTACAATTTTGTGTGCTTGAAAAAAATGCTATATAAGAAAAACCAAAAGAAAAACTGCTCATAAAGGAACAGATTCTTGGGTTGTTCCACTTTAAACCCAGATTCTACTCATTTATTATTGTACAGAACAACTTGTTTTGGTACCCAAAGAACAAAGTCACAGGCTAAGGCATAAAATATGAACTACTAGTCCAACTTCCTCTTTGGACTTGCTTTTGGAGAGGGAAGTGAAGAGGGGATGAGAAAAAAGAGGTGAAGTCAAAATTTGTACTGAAGACCAACTTAATATTTTTCTTGAAGGAAAGAGGTGTAAGAGATTAGTAAAAAATGCAAGATAAGAAAGAGCTACCGTGGTTGAAGTTAAAATTTTTCCTTAAATACTCAGAGGATTGCTATCTTGCTATGGTCTTGCCTTTATCAGAAAGCTTTATATTTCAATTCACCTAGTTACAGTGATATATATCTAGTTGCATTAGAGCTAATCCTACAACACAGGTGAGTTTAACTTGCTTTAAATTAAGTTTACACCAATTTAAGTACACATTGTACATTATACAATCATGAAGCATAAAGAGGAAAAAGGAGAAGGTAGAGAAAGGAGAGATTAAACAAACACAAGCAACAAATGTCACTGTACAGTGAGGAGACAGTTCTGATACTTCAGTGGAGGGTGAAGTAAAGGAAAGGAGAAGCAAGTCAGCTCTAGTCTGAAATGAACTGCAGAGAGAAGTGAGTTTCAAAAAAGGAATTAAACAAACCAAGATGAGATGCATGAACAATGCATCTGGAGGGCTCTCTGAGGTTCTCTCCATCTTTCCTCTTCCATGTTTACCTTCTATTTAGCTAGCAGTGGTACCTGTAAAACCATTATGCTTTCTAGGACATTGTATCCAAGAGCACCTATTTAAACAGGACTTTTTAAAACTGCACTCGAAAAAAACAATTAACAAGTTAATCCTTTTATAACACATAGTCTCACACAAATAAACAAATCATGCTTTCTGAGAAGCAGAAAATAGAAGAAATCATGGCACAAAAAGGAAAAAAAAAATCATTCAAAACTTTAATGTCTCTCCAAAGGTGGGAACTGAGAAAAAACACACAACAAAGTATTCTGCAATGAAGACTTCACATTTCATTCACCCATAAACAAAGTTCACAATGGGAACTTACGATACTCACAGCCAATGGTACTCTAACTTAGATTTAGCCCTTCTTAAGTCAAAAGAGCGAATTGGGTTGACTAAGATGCAATTCAGCATTAGAACACAATTCATGGCTTGCCTTGCTCAAAACTACTCTAAAGAAACACAGCTTTGAAGAAAGTGTCTTATTTTCTTCCGTTCCATTTGCCTCAGGACTTGATTTCTGATCCACTTCAGACCTCATTCACACTGATTCACTTAAGAGTTGGACTCGGTGAGATCCTTGTGCAACCCTTCCAACTCAGAATATTGTGTAATTCCTGTCTGTAACTTCTGATGACTTTATCTTCACATCTTAATTAGAAAATATCTTTAAGGATGTGAAATTCTTATGCCAAAATTTACATGTATACTATTAAACTACAGACCTAAGTAACAGAACAAAGTTTATGTTGTAAACTTAATAATTTTAACTTTTGTAATCCTTGTTTTTTAAAGTTTAATGATGATAACATGATAGGACATTATACTTCAATTCAGCTTCAGGGTAAAGAATAAGTTCACGGGTTTTTTCTCTTTTGTCTGGTGTCTAGAGAAGGTACATGAAGTTGCTTGAGTTACTTTCTTTCTTTTTTATGGTCATTTTCTAGATTTTTACCTCAGATGTGATATTAGGAAAGTCAAGTTTGGTCTTCCTGAGCTTGGCTGAAGGACAATGGAAAAACAGGGAAGACAAAGAAACTCCTTGGAATCCACAAATTCAAGATTGTATCTCTTCAGGCAAAGTTGGGCTGTGGAGTCCATGTTCTGAGTTGGGGATGGTTAGGGGTAAGCTTCACACAACAATAAATTGGAAATCTTTTGATCTGTCACTCAGGCTTTGGGTTCTGGTTTATAACAAAATCACAGCTTTACAAAGTTACTTTTTTACCCTCTTAGTCATGAACAACAGGATTTTTTTTCAGGACTTTTCTTACCTCTAAACTGTAGCTGGCAGAGCCAAATTTCACCTTGAATAAAAAGGGACTTGTAAGAACCTGCAGGTCAATATGGCTCTCTAACAAACATCCGCCAGTTCTGAAAAAGGGGTTTAAGTTCTTCTTTAGTGAAACTAACTTAAATAGTATCTAACTAAGGTTCTAGTTCTTCCAGTTAGAAACTTCACTGTATGGAATCACTCACAAGCCACCTCCACCAGTAAATCTGTTCAGCTGAAACTGGCAAAGCCTACTCTACTTAAAATAAACCTCCAAGGCATAACTTCTGGCTTGAAGTGCAAATTTCAGTACACTGTTTAACACTACTTAGATGCAGATTTCCCAGTGTATTTGGAAAAAACTGCCTTAAGTTTTTACCCAGTGAAGAAATTAGCATCTTCAGTTCCACTCACAACCTGAAAACGTTTATGAACAAAGCAGGTATGTTCTCTTTACTTCTTTCGCTGTATTAAATACAGAAAACACAGAGGGTCAGTGATCTACTTCTGTAGTTTAAAATGCAGTATTTTAGGTAAGTTGTGGCACTCTGAAGAGGTGGGAGGAAAATGTCCTTTGCCTGTAACCTATTGCTCCTAGACTGAAAGACAGCACAATTTAGTATATGGGTACTCTCAAAACTGAGGACCCTTGTTAGACACCAGCATTATTCAGGGGCTGTTCTACTACTGGAATAACCAAACAGTCTAAAGGGGTTTTCCAAAAGGTAAATCTGGCCAAACATACAGAAAAGGTAATAGAATATCAACGAGTTTTTAATCAAAATTTTTTTATACATACTTTGACTTTATCCTATTATTAAGTAGCCTGTTCTCCAGTTGCTTTTAAAGAGACCTAATCCCTAAAAAGAAATGGATTTCTGTCTTGAGTACGTATTAGTAAATGGTACATTCCACTTTTTTCTCATATACTTTGGTCACAAGTGAAATAGATACTATTGACCACATTTATATCCTTAAACTATGGATACTGTTATAGTAATTATTAATATATATATATTAATAAATAGTAATATATAGCAATAAATAGACACATACATACATGATAAATAACTATAATCACTGGGCATCCCACCATGGTGAGCATTGCATTGCCAGTTCCCTCAAGTTGTCTTTCAAATTCTCTTGAAATTGAGTCACATATCATGCTATCAATTACACCAATAGCTCATTTTTCAGAGTCTTCCCTCTAAAATATGCAAACTAGAAATCTCCTCATAATGAGAGATTAATCAGGAGATGTTAAGTTTAGGGAAACAATGTAGCCCACACACCTGCAGAATGATCCCAGACTTGAACCTTGATGATCTTTTATCTATAAAACTGTGTATGTGGGCACTTACTGCCACCCAGGTCAGCAATAGTACATTCTTGTACAGAATTTTGGCCATATATGCCATGCATATATTTTCAAAGATTTTTTTTTTAATTTGTGTCTAATAAAACAAACAAGAACTTTTGTCAGTTTTTGACAAGAATGTGCATCTATTGTCCTCTAAAAACTCTTCTATTTTCTTACAAAAAAATCACTTAAAATGATTCTTTGGAAGTAACCATCACTGCTACTCATCTTAGTTTTTGCAGAAAAAAAGAGAAAGAAAGCAGGTTTTTATTCTTTCCTATATCCTCATAAGAAAAGGAGTACATGAAAACTGAAAGCTAGTCTGTAACAGGTACACTGCCGAGAAACTCCCATCTTGCATCTCCATGCAGTACACTTACATATGCTACTTTTGCTGAATAAAAATAATGCAGCTTGTATATGCAGATAGGCATCTTAAAAATCAGCAAGAGCACTTCCAGTTTCACCCTTTGAAATCTGGGTACCAGATGAATACAACCACATAGGTCCAGAAGCAACAATCAATCTTATCTCTCAGATCTGTTGATGCTGATCTGATGTTGATGCTGATGCTATTTCTTCCAGTGAGACTACCACACTGCTACAGGAAGCCACAGTATTTAATTGTTGTTCAGCTTTCTATGTTTAATGGTGGCATAAAAAAGAAAGTGAGACTCGAGAAAAATAAGACTTTTACTAAGCTGTTATTGTCCCCTCTGGTTTGCTTCCAGGCCCCTCAATTTCAATCCATGTTGTTCTATTTTGAGGATGTTTTCAGATGCATTGAAGTGCACTTCAACAGATAGTTGAAGCACAACATGGATTGAAATGATGCTGCCTGAAGATATTAATAATAGAAATCTCTGACACAGCACTGCACACTGAGAAATTGCTTGATACTTATTAGAAAGCATCATGTTAATACAACACTGCTAATACAGAGCTCTATGAGAACGCATAATAAAAATATTGTTAAAAGAATCTGCAAATGAAGCAGCAGGTTTGGAGAATGATGAAGGGAAGATGAAACGGGAAGATGAAGACAGGAAGGTTTTAAGACATTCATAAATACATACTTGACAGGCTGTCCCTCAAACCCCAAAGCCCCAAAATAAAACAAAACCCAACCTCTAAGTGCACATTTACACCATCATTTACAGATTTACAGTTAACTGTCCCCCATCTCCCACCTCTCCCCAAGATATTCAGGGAAAGAAAAGCTGGTACAACTAGAGAATACTACTTTTCCTGTTTTAGCATCAAAATTCCAGAGAAATGGACTGCAGAAAAGAAAAAATTGAAAAGCCTTCTATAAATGTTTTTTGCTTCTGGATGAGGATTTCTTAAGTAAGATTTAGGCCAAGATTATTTGGCCTAATTAATTCTTCCCTATTAAGGAGGTTTATAATGGAAGTACAGACAAACCTTCAACTGTCACAGATCAAACAGTGATACCTCAAAAAACCTGGCAACTATTTAAAACAGCCTTATGGGATCACACTTTAAAGAAGAAGATTCGTCCAATTATGGTCCCAATCTAACGGACTGTAAGTTTCCCTTCCCCTTAGTAGATGTTCTTCCCAGGAGAGATGACAGGAAAACGGGGAACACTTACTGCTCTAACTCCCAGCTCTACAGCATGGATGCCCTGACCTATGCAAGACAACACAGCATAAACACAAATACCTGAGTGTAATACAATTCACAACTGCCTGGCTTTCACCTCTGGTAGATTTTTGCAGTAACATAATTAGCTGTACCAGACTAAGTCCTTCCTCCTGTTTACATGTGTTATCTTGAGAAGCAATAGTAGCAATGGAGTTTTGCCAGGCAGGAACTGTCCATCAACAAACACACTTTAGAAATAAATACTAAAGGTAGGCTTTTTGTGGACAAATTGCAGTAGGAGATAAAGAGTCAAAATCACAGATGCCCCATATGGTATATGTATGGGAGACAAGCAGACAGTCAGAGGATGTAACTGATTGCAAGGCACCTGCTATTTAAGTGTTCTCCAAAGCTTTACTAACTCAGCCCAAATGAGACTGCTGCTGATTTCCTGCTTCTAACTTAAACTGAATCCTGATATATTCAAAGAAATATGCAACATTATTTTGCACGCAAACAAACAGAAATTAGTCAGCTCAGCTTCCCACATCTAAAAGTCTAGTGGCACCTGAGATGCTGAAGGCTATTTGAGAGGTCCACCTGGGGCAGACAGGCCAGAGGAGGCACTGGAGACCATGCCCTCCTGGAGGCAGTGGCAGATCGGAGGGCAGCTCAAATCCAAGCATGTGAGCGGCATGTGAGCAGCTGAGCATATAGGTGTCTGGATGTAGGAGGTTAGCACAACTCTAATTGGTACCAATTTTTAGAATCCAGGTGCTGGTTGCAAGGATTAACATACTGTCTTATTTCCACAGACTGTTTGAGTAGGCACATTTTTTACATCCAAATTGCTCTACACAAACCTCCGAATGTGTTTAAATGAAGAACAGGAATTCTAATTTACTATATCTACAAGTAATAGTAAATACCATGAAGTCTTAAAATAAATATTCTACTTTTTAAAATAGTTTGCTATTTCTTAAAGAATCCCGCGTTCACAATAATTCCCACCTATGATGAGTGGGATCTCTTAGCTGTACTATATGCTGAAAGTAATTTTCAAAATTAGCAGTGTTTTGAGTCTTTTATGACAGAAAGTTTTGTTAACACATTCAAGACTACACTGTTCTTCCTGGGGAGTAAGGACAATGTGATTCTTCAACCATGGATATGGAGATCTATGCATAGTTCTATAGGGAGGACTAAAAAAGTGCCATGTTCACAACTTTGGGAAATTCCATATTATATGTAGAAAGACAAGCAGACTACCAATTAGAAACACTGAACAACCGGTATCCGTCAGAAGGTCATAGTCAGAAGCTGCAAACGGGAAGAAAATATGACTGTTAGGGGTGGTAAATAATAGAGAGGGCAGAGGCTAAAAAGTAAAAAAAGTCATAAAGGAACTCTGTAAAAATAAGCTAGAACATGAGATGATGGCGAAAACAAAGAGGAAAAAAGGTAAGAAGAAATGGACTGGAGAAGTAGGAAGAAAGTAAAGGAGAAAGGCTGGAGAAACTATTAACAGCAGGGAGAACATTCAATCAGGAGGACAGGAGGAGGAAAAAAAAAGAGAGCTAGTTTAAAGAAAAAGTTAAATGACTGAAAACAGGACAGGTGAAAGGAGTAAGAAATGAATAGGCAGAAACGACAGGATTAAGAAGAGCTATGAAGGCAGCCCTGACAGAAAAGGAAGACTACTGTGAAATGGAAAAAAAAAAGGTAAGAAACAGCTGACGGAGGAAGAATGCAACCAATGTGCCAAGTGCTCTGGGTTCCATATCAGAAAGGTATGACCTCTTCATGGGAGTTTACTATTTTGTTTAAAAAAAAAAAAAAGAGAAAAAAGAAAAAGAGAGCAATACAAACAATACCTAGTATAAGAATCTGAATTTAATCTATTTATTAATACTATAGAAATATAAGAAATCCCTTCAAGAGAGTTTTTATTGTTAAAAACAAGAATTTTCAAACGCAAACTTTCCCGGTTTTGCCTAATTTATTAAAAGCTTTCGTTCAATTAGCAAAATACTAGACAAGTATGCGAAAGAACTTGAATTAGTTTCTCCAAACAAAAACTACAGACATACAACAGCTCCAAGTAAAATGGCAAGGCCTTTTTTCTTAAAGACCAGAAATGCAACAGAAACAAAATATAATAAAAAATGAAAATTCAGGTACAGGAATTATGTATTTCATACTGAATAATTATTTCTGTACTGCCCGTAAATCCTCTCTGGTAAGCTGTGCATCTAAAACTCATCGAACTGCCAAGGGGTAAACGCAGCTCCATCCATCACACAGCCACTTGACAAATACATTCCATAATAGAAGTTTATTTTTATGGGAGGCTGAATCAAGGACTTTCCCATGCATACAAAAACTTGTCAAAATTATTTATGAGTCTTGCTGAGACACACAATATGTCATATCAAACTCCTATTTTCCTTCCAAGCACAGACTGTCAATATCTCTGCTACTATCAATAATGTGGAACACCGCTGCTATAGGCCCTTAGGATTTTGAGGTCATTTGCCCATCCTAGCCTACTGCCAGACACTGTCTCTAGCTGCAATGCAGCTGAGGAGAGGTGCATTTACAACCTCTATGAGGTGTAGTTAAGGTAAGCACTAGGGACTGCAATCAAAGCCTTTGCCAACATAAAATAAAATGGAAACATATGTTTGAAAAATTACAGTTGATTATAGCTAGAGTTATGAAAATAATGAAAAAAATTGCACTGGACTAAATTAGAAAATCCAAAAGCTTACCAGCAGTTTCTGGCATAATTAAGCAAATAATCACTTCTGATGAATATGTTTGCACCTTTCTGAAACTATGCTAAGGAAAATCCACACATAACAAGTCTATTATTATCCTTTCTGACCAGAAAGATAGTTGAAAATCTCATGAACTTTGATAATAAGGAAGATAAACTCCTGAAACAGAGTTTATTTAATCCAACCTGTATTATTTTACAAAAAACCATAATAAGTCTTAAAGTAAATATCAGTGTTTTTGCTAATGGGCCCAAGCAAAAAGCACTTAGCTTTCTGAAGGCCATACCCCTAAGCCTTGTTTAGCTATGTCTTTTATTTCAGCACTATTACTTTTTCTGCTGGTTGTTTTGCAAACACTACACAATCACAGTATATCCTGTCTGGGATGTGACTGAACTTGACATTAGTATTTTGAACCTTTGTGGTACCAGCTCTTTCCTCACCATGCTGGACTGCCCCTTTTGCCTCTCCTGCTGTCACCAGCTCTGTGGGAATATCTCTGCTAACCCTCCCGGCTACCCTGAGTCGCCTCTGCCTGCAGCTGCTCAGGTATCTCGATGCAGCACCTTCTTTCCAGGATCAAGATGCAGAAACACTCAGGGTGGCCCTCAGAGCAAGTGCATCTCACATAGCTTTTGTGCTTGGGATACTGGCTGCCTCACCTGTAACACTCTGCTGCCTTGTCACTGAGGCAGCCACACCAGCTAGGAACCACTTGCACATCGCTTAGAAAAACACTATGTGGGCCTTCCTCACAACAGTTGAAAGAGACCTAAATTTTTCTCTAATTAAAACTCTCCACAGTGCAATGACATTATTACAGAATACCTAAAAACTTAGCTGTTTTTAGGTCAACTGCTACAACCACTTGACCAAACACATAGACAAGAAAAGGCCACGTTCCTCGTCTGTGCAACACATCTCACCTTGTGACAGATTTGCTCTGCAGTTCACCTACTAAATGTTTATGGGAATGAGGGAAGAAGGAAGAGTCACATGGCACATGGCAAGAGGTTCTCCCCTCAAAGGAAAAGTTATAGGTTCATCTCAGCCCAATAGCTGCTGGACGTGAAAGACTGACATTTGGGAAGTCACTGAGCCCTGATTCCTGTTAATTTTCAGCTGCCCATCCATGAATGATAGCATGCTCCAGAGACAAACTATCCAAATCTGAGAGGAAGAATTTCTTCAATGAAAGCTCACAGTGTGAGATTTATTTAGTTATCCCCTCAGACTCAACCATCATAGTAGGGGAGATCACCCTGACACTGCAATTAGCTTTGAAGGAGCTGGCTTGGCAGAAGCATAGAAATCAGTGGCAAATTCACACTGCAAAGAAGACAGAGGTGTGGTACTGCCAGGATTACATTGCTCCCAGTATTGCATGCAGGACAGCAGAAAGTGCTGACACCAAGAGTTACTTTTGTAAAGCCTCAGTGTCTTCAATAGCAAATATCCCAAATATCTGTCCAATGGTAGCATTGTCCCACCCACCAAATTTGTTTTTAGAGCAGGTGGTTGGGAAAGTGCATAAGGCAGAAAACATTCATGTGAAAAATAACTTACAGGTTCACTTTCATCAGTGCCCCATATACTTTAAGCCTTATTTTCCAAAATATACCTGCTGTGATAGGTAGAGACAGAAAGAACATGCTCAGATGAGTTCCTTTACTGTTTGATGGGCTGATTGCTCCCATGCACTTAGTTAACCTACTGCAGGGTCATTTTATGGATCGTGAGGAGCTATGTGTAGCCTGAAAAAGTTTTCAGGATGAGGTCTATGGGGTGGACTAATGTTTCCAGGTCTGTACAATGCCTGTCCCAAGAAATCAGAGATTATTAAATATTACCATCTCACAAACACCAGCTTCTGTAAATGCTAGTATAGAACATCGCTAAAATAATAATAATAGAACAAGACAATAATTTGATTGTCCGATAAGAGCTAACCCTACAGAAAAGACTACAAAAAAAGGATATCTCATAATTTTTAACCATTTCACTAGAACACGTTTGTATTGTTGTCTTCAATTTTTGTCTGCCCAGAGAGAATTCAGAGAAGGCTGTTTACAGCCAAGAATAAAATAAAAGTACTGGTAGCCCATGTGAACACATCCAAGTTTGTCCAGAAGATGCATTTCCGGTACTTAAAAAACCTCCACTTTCTTACAGTATAAGGGCAACAGAGCTATTTAACAATTTTTGTTAGTGGTTTAAAACTGTCAGGAATCAGAAGTCTTTTTAGCAGCATACTTTCCACATGACATAGGTGCAACTCATTTTGTCCCTAACAGAAGCCATCATGCCTATTACTCTTTGAACGTTGCACTGCAAATGTACCTTTTAGAAGGAGAAAAATATAATCCTATTGATTTTCCTCAGCCCTAAAATGTAATAATTTGAGATTATTTTCAGGTGACAAAGGTTTTATGACCTAACAGCTGACCACCTTTTTATACTTCACCACTGACGTGTATTACTAAACTCAGAATCCCAGCTTCTGTTAAAGGATATTTATAAACACAATTACTTATTTAAGTTTAATGTCCCTGTGGTAAATCATATGCTGCTATTAAAGTG
Source organism: Manacus candei (assembly GCF_025592945.1). NCBI lineage: Eukaryota > Metazoa > Chordata > Aves > Passeriformes > Pipridae > Manacus > Manacus candei. The sequence continues at coordinate 911,676 of NW_026138136.1, read as the reverse complement.
CTGTACTTACTGTACCACTCTCATCTTCTGAGACAGGGAAGATGGTGCCAAAACTGAGCGAACACGCAAGGAAGAGTAACCACTGTATTTTATACTTAGGGAGACAGCAGTAACTGATGCACAGCAAATGTCCTTTTACTCATAACCATTTTGCAATATTAGAAGAAGGAGAAAAGTCAAAGATTAAAACATGAACAGCCTGAATCTCTGAATCACCAATGACTTGCATCCTGAACAGCCATTTAACACTTGTGCAAAGTAAATGTAAAACAGTAACATTCTGACTAGCAGCAATTTACATTCTCTTTGCACAGGTTTAAATGACTGCACTAGAACTGGGAGGCAGAGGAACTACCTTGCTACATTCCAGCAAAAAGGCAAGACATTTTTAATAGCACTACAGGTACGGCACTTTAAGAGTATGTGATAGTTATAAGCATTAGTTTTCACATCCTATCCTTTGTTATTTTCTTTACAAGTACATGACTGAAATGAGATGGCTTGGTCTCTTCCCTGCACTGGTCATGTTCTTTCGCTAGTAGAAAGAACTGCTCCATTTCAGCCACCTTTGGAGGAATTCCAAAGAAGGTAAGACACAAGAACACAGCTGCTCTATGGTAGCTGCTCTTTTCTCTCACCAAAGATGTGGTTCACTCCTGCAATGTCCTTAAGCAAACATTTTCCTTCTCTTTCTGTCAAACTAAGGAACTTTGTTAGCAGCACCATAGGACAGGAGATAACTACAGAGCTCTCTAATTGTTAAGCTCTTGCAAGGGCTGAGCCTGATCATTCACTGAATTGTTGAGTTGATGGGATTCGTGTAGCTGGTTATAAATTGATAATCTAAATTAATTCATTCAAGCAGAAATCGATTTTGTAACTCCTTGAGAGCTTGTAATAATGCTTACCTCCTACCGTTAGCTGCATTCTCCGTTTCATAAAGCTGGTCGGAAACAGCTGGATTCAGGTGACCTGCTAGCTCATTAAATCTGTTACATGTTCCTTCTGGTAAATGATATTAAGCTGAAATGTCCTTGCGTTGATTTTTTTCCTTTAATTTTATGACAGAAATAACCTAATTTGTAACACAAAATAACAATCTCCTTGGATTACTTTGCCTTGTTAAAATATTTTATGCATTTTTCATTTACACGAAGGTAATGGAAAAACACTTAAACTATCTGTTATTTAAACCACAAGAGATATGTTACTGAAAGTCTGATAGCTGCAAAAATGATTGCCTCTTCATAGTCTTTGCTTTATATCTGTAATAAAAGGCGGACAATTCAATTCATCGGTTAGTAAATAAAGTACGATAGTTTTTATTTCATTTGCTCTGCATTCCAAGAACTAAAATCAGATTGCTTTTCAAATTCATTTAAAAATGGGCTCATTATTTTCCTTTTTTACTTCTAATGCAAAATGTCTGTTGTCTATTTTGAATGTTATATTTTTTTAAGATATAAAGCAAATATAACCTAACTCTAAATGTCAGATTAAAAGTATAAATTTCTTTTATTGACTCCTCTATAATTACCTAAATATTGGTGTCAGGATTGTCAGTCAGAAGTGCTGAATAACTGAATCTGAACATCTCAGTATGGATCTGATAGAGAGCATAAACACTCCTGTCTCACAACTTGATGACTTCTAACTATCAACTTTTACGACAAACACAGAACAAGTGTCACATGTCACAAATTACAGTGCTGGAATGTGCTGCAAGGCAAAAAATATGTGCCCGCCACAGAAAAAAACCAAATTCTATCAAGTCTAATGCAGAAACCACACCTGTTTAGGGAATGGGAAAACGTGATTCTGCTTTTCTTCACGCACGTAAAAGGATCAAGTAACCCTGAATTGAAAAGCTTAAATATGCCCTTGAACATTTCAGTTTACCATTTCCAGCAGACGTCACTATAGAGCAACGATTCATGTAGGCTGAAAAAATGGCAACACTATCCAAAGGAATTACGATAAAAACATTTAAGAAGGCTTAGCTATTAAGATAATAGTAGCTAAAATCAGAATTATTAGCTTATTAAAATTAAAGATCCATATAAAGATAAACCATCCTTTTAATTATCAGAAAGAAAAAGCGGTATTGATTTCAAGCTTCTGGCAATAACAAAGCACAGAAAAGTGTAATATATACAAAATACGCCTGTCTTTTGGGATGTATGAAAATCACAATGATAACACCGAGAAATGCACATGTATAAAACTTAAAGTATCATGTTTTCTAACAAAAACCCACATGTGACAGATACTAACACAATGAGCATACAGCCATATAAACCAATACCAATAAAGAGGCAACTGCTTTTTCACTCATGTTTTCCTACATTTATTATCACCAAGCAGCCTTTACTCATTCCCCAAATCTTAGTATTTCCCTGCATATAGAATCATCAAAATTCTGTCCAGTAGCATATATTCAGTAACAGAAAAATCAGCATACAATAACAGTGAAAGGTGATGGTGGCTTTCAGAAACAGTGAATGTATGGCTCCAGCATGCTGATGAAATATCTAATATTTTTTTCCTGTTTAAAAAACCAGTAGAAAATAATTCTACCCACCCAGTATTTCTGTCGGAACATTTACTGCCTTAAGAATTAAACCTGTGAAGTCCATTCTGTGCGGTGGCTTTCAATCCTGACTGGCTGGAGTTTGTCTGAAAGACAAATGCTACTCAAGGTAGTGCAAGGCTAAATGTTGTAGGCAAGTCTCCGGGAAGACTTGTCTTTGAGACATAAATTCTAATGACAAAAAGCACATAAAGGGAATTTTTTCACTATACCATACCTCAAACAATGTGTCCTGTTTCCTCTGTGAGCTTGGGTAATTTGTCTGGCCTATACAGAAGAGTCATAGTGAAGTTTTCTCCCCTTTTTCCCTGTTGCTTGTGATCTGATATTTGCATAACATAGGATGAAGCACTTTCCATGCTTGGTACAGAACCTTCCAAGAATATTAGGGAAGGACGAGGGAATGAAGAAATCTCTTGTCTGTTGTTTCCCCGCATGAGCATTGGCTCAATAGCCATTTGCTCTGGGATCCGTACCTGTAGGCACAGCAACTACTTGTAAACATTTTTACCACTTTTCTTGAAGCAACAATGCATAAATTGAGCAGGAAAAGGCATTCATCAGACTGTTTCTACTCAGATATTTCCACTCGGCAGCTTGGGGGTCCTTGAGAGAGCTCCTGTGATGGACAGGTGGCTGGAGGTTCTGGGAGGCTGACAGTCGACTTCCAACTTGAGAACTCAGCACCTGGGCTTAGTGACCAAGACAGAGGTATTTTCTGGAGCATGAGATCTTTTTGGTCTGCTTCTTTGTCAGTTTTGTTTAGAAACTTTCCTTAATGACTAATGATTAAGTTTAGTGGTGCCTATGGCTCATCCTCATGGTGCACTCCCAAACACGTGCCTCTAGGCGTCAAAAGGACAATGAGATTTAATGGACAAAAGATTTGTATATATTATTGCTCTGGAGAGAAATAAAAAAAGCTCTGTAGTATTCCTCTTGGCTCAGAGAGTAAACTAAGGCACACTGCTTGTACCTGGACTTATGTATACTCTGTGGGATATAGAACGCTCTTACGTGAAGAACAGATCCCATGACTTTTGAGCTAAAACGTGAGAAGAGGAAAACCTCACCAAATGAGTGAGCTGTTTTGCTCTGCAAGGGAAGAACTCCTAGTAGAAAAAGCAGAACTCCAACTGACGGAGAGGAGGACCTTGGGCACTGATCTCCACTGATGCTGTTTCACTAGCAGTGTCAGCATTAACAGTAAGTAGTGTAAACACAAACCATGCACAAACACAAATTATACCAAACTACAAAGGTTTGAAGATGGAGAACATTACACTGCACCAGACAAAAGTGTCTTAGCAATTTTTCTACGGTCATTTTCTACCTTCAAAATAATTGTAGTTCTTTGCACTGTATCAGTCACAGACAGGAATAACCATGTGTTATTACCCAAGTAAAGTCAATCTACGAGTTCAACAGATCACAGCAGTTGGACCTCTCTTATTTTCAAAAAGATAATCAATGGCTGAATTTGGTTTTGGAAATACAGACCTTCTCAATACAAAAACCAGAAAATAAAAAAAAATATATATCATCCAGCAAAGGCCCGGGTCCAGTGCTAATACTTATGTAAAAGAAAATGTGTATAGGCCTGTAGAATCACCTTGAAAATCTTGATTATAAATTGTTTATTCATATAATTTTTATAAGTGAAATATTACCAGCAGAATAGCACACCTGCTGATGTGTGGCTTTCTTTCTCTTGGTGTTACATTGTTGCAGAAGACTGAAAAAAGAAAATACTAGACTGGACTAGAGAATCTTGTCATTGCCAAAAGAGAAAATATTTTTTAAGAATCTATGATCAGCAACTCCCTACTTTGCTTCTTAGCACCACTGCTCTTCATGATACTTGCAAATGGAGTACCGTATGCACATCAGATGCTGCCACACCCTTCCTGTTGCTAATCTGTCTTTTTAAATTTGATTTCTTTTATGGTGGCTTTTCCACTGTTTAATTAGGCCACAGGGAGTAAAGAGAGGCAGTCTCACTGTCCCTTCAGAGTTTATTTCACAGACTGTTCCCTTCAAGGATTTTATTTCTGTCATTGAAAGCAGACATCCTCATATTCCTTAAACACAGAAAATGATTAATACAATGAGATTGTTATGCTCCTAGCTAAAATGGCCTTCTTTCTAATGTGAGCTACAACAGCTTGAAAAGACGGGCGCTGACACTACACTTCAGCTGACAGTTTTTCTTTTTTTAGGTGTACTGTTATTGGGATCTGTAATTCTGTGTGACCCATAATAATAAGCCCACCATTCTCCTCATATTAATATCATAAATTCTGCAGACATAGATGATACTGTCATATATCAAATATGACCATAAAACCAATGTGATCTTAACACCTTTGGATTTATCTTGAAAAGAAAAATACTAGATAAAATCAGTTATGCTGATATCACCAAGTTTTTACTGAGTTACAGTAACATGCTAAGATTACAACATATTTTTAGGAGGATAGGCAGTTTTGACGGATTTATTAATCTATTCCTTAAGTTAAACTCATAGATAGTTAATTTGTATGTTATTTAACAGTCGACGCTTTCCATTCCGTGTCCCTGGCCACAAGCTTGAAATTCCACAAAAGCTGAATTTGGTATAATATTCAGTGCCTATATTAAACAGCCTAGTTGAAAGGATCACTAGTCAGATAATAATATTTTACAGTATTTAATGGCACCTGCTAGTACCACTGCAGTTAAAGGTCTTTGAGCTAATTCAAACACATTTTGGGTTAGAATGGTATGCTCAGCTTTGGCTTGATTACAATGAAACCCATGACATACAAATACCAAATTGACTTAATACTGGTTTTGAGGTTTGTATCTCTGAGACCACTTATACTTTCCAGTAAGTAGTGATTGCAGTGGAGCATTCTGGAACACTTAGAAGACTAAAGCAAAAGCTGAATTTAAAATACTGAAACCTTCAATTTGCCACCTCCTTCTTCCCACCTCTGCTCTTGTCAGAATTAGAATTTCCAGACAGATTGTACTACGTGATTGTATGTTTGGACAACTACTATAATAACAATAAAAAAAAGAGGGAACATAAAATGGCTGAGATGCTGAGGCTGCCAAAGTAACTGTGCCACATGCAAACATGATTATCCTTGTTTTAAGTAAAAATCCTAAGTCAAATTTACTTCAGCGCAAAGGAACTATTCAGGGGCCTATGCACCACTTATGCTTTCAGTCAAGAGCACCATGGCAGCAAAAGTGCTGTACTCCTATAAAGTAATGATGGAACAGTATTTGCAAGGAATTTTTACACGGCACATAAACCTATGTGCTATGAAATCCTTTTTACAGAGATGCTCTGCAAAGCACCAAACAGGCAGGCTAAAGCAAACAGGCTTCTCTGGGAAAAAGGAGGTAAAGGCAGAACAAAAGAAAGCAACAATGAACAGCACAGCTTCAGAAATACAGATCAAAATGCGCTTTATTGCTACCAGGAAAAGGATTTTTTCACAGTAAATGCATTCAGGCCCTTGCTTCAGCCACTTGTTTTGTATGTTGTTGGCATGAAACTCTGCCCCTCAAAGAGCACACCACCTCTGTGAGAAATTACGCCCTTTCTTTTTTTTCATATGTCCACATCTCATGAAAAGCAACATGTGATGAAATTTCAGCATTACAGTTGCCATTAGGAACCAAATTTCTTTACAAGGTGCACAGGCATTTCAACAGAGCAAACAAGTTTTCTCTCATTGAGTAGTCATTAAAAGATCAGAGCCTCAACTGAACTGCTAAAAAAGTAGATGGGAGTAAGCACAGCCCTGGCTCTACCTTCACAACCATTGCTACATATGGACAGAGAAAGGGGCAGTGGTTGTTGCAATCAGGAAGAGTCATTTTGCTTGAAATTGTTCCCAACACTACAGTGCTACCAATCACTGCAATCCTTTCACAAGTCATCTTAGCTCAGATATTTGAAGGCATAATGTCCCAAGCTTCTAGACTCAAATACTTAAGTAAGAACAGTTACTTGTTTTCATTTTGGGGGAACAGAGAAATTCAGTGACTTTAAATGCAAGCAACAGAGATTGGAAATTACCACCCAGAGAAAAAAAGACCAGATACGCAGCAGTACGTAGACCTGACAATACCAACACTGTTGCCTTCACTGTAACCAGAGGGTTGTAGGAGAACTTGTTTTCGGGCAGACAATCTCCCCATACAACCTAGACTTGCAGCTGTGACTATATGCCACAATCTACTCCTAGATACACAAATTTCCTTTGACACAGATGACTTTAATGGCTTTTTCTTTGTAGCTTTACAGTATATTGTATAATTAATTCAGGAATTAAAGCTGCCTAAATGCATTCAGACACAATTGAGCTACTCTTTGGAGCTGTTGCAATCTATTTTGTCAATAACCCTAGTTCAAGGGTTCCTGCTGCTACACATCAATGCAATAAGAAATGTGTACTCTGGATATTTACATATCTGTCCCATGGAGAGACTCAGATTTTTAAAGACTCCTTAACAAAACATTTTTTCATGCTTTACTTAAAAAAATAATTTTAATATAAATTTGGAAATACAAAGTTCCCAAATGAAAAAAGTAAAAGCATTTCATATAATTTATCTGGTAAATATGCTCCCAACATTTGAAATTAATTCCCATTTTTTTAAGCATAATCAACTTTGTGAGTTTTTTCTTAAGAAATTTTACTTTCCTCTTGAGAGTATACCAAAAGCATTAAAAACCCAAAGAAAAATATACACAACAAACTGAAAGGTCAGAAAGGATACAGTAATTGATTTATTTTCCCTAAAGGTGAAAAAAGAGCTGGATGGAGAGAGAAGGGGAAGAGAATGAGGTGGCCTCAAGAAAAAGAGGGAGAGAAAACAAAGTTAAATTTGCCTACTTTATTTCTGAATTCCCTCATATTAATTTAACCATCAAGCTATCAAGGATAGCTTTAACTGGCTTTGCTCAGTGCCTGTACTAAAGATCTTGGAAACCATTAATTTGGAAGCCATCTCCTCTTAACTCAAAATAAAAAGCACTGCTTCTTTAAGAGGAACAAACAGCTGAGATGACAAAGTAAGTGACATGATTATTTTCTGATCTTGGAGTATTTGGTTATACCAGTCACACTGAGGTGTGCTCTGACTAGGGATGATAGCACCAGATGAGTTACACAGATGGCTTCCTTAAAAGACGGATGATAGTTTTCTCTTTCTCAACACTAGCTGTCCAAAGTATGCGTGTGGCACAATTTTGTACACAAATAAATATGTAATCCTCTCTTTTCATTACCTTGTATGTGTTCCTACTCCAAAAATATATAGCCCTTTTTGAGAGCAGTATGTTTACAGCATAAGAAACAAAATCCGGAAAGCAGAGAAAAGAGCAGTACTTTAACTCACTTGATAGGAATATGGTGTGACAGGAGGGATGAATAATCAAAGATACAGTTGATAGTTTACTGTTAAAATAAATTAACCACTCCACTGACAAAAAGTCTTGCCTACTGTACTTTATAGATACAGCTCTGATATATTTTGATAACAAACAGTTTCAAAAGAGGATCACTCTGCCAGTTGGGCTGTTCTTAAACAAAACCTCTATGTTTTGATCCAGGAAACATCAATCATCATGTCTCCAAAACCATTACCATTTATTGAGCACCCATTAATATGCTCAATGCTAAATAAAGCAAAGGAACATGCTGTCCTTATCCACATTTCTGATCATCTGTCCTTTATTTTTGAAGTCAGTTTGGCTCTGCATAAACTCAAACATCTAAAGTAAACAAAGACAGAAATACTTTGGTGACTATGTACTACACTGCTATACTTTTTGCATACTTGTTTTATCTTTCACATTCTGTAAATATAAAATAACCGCATTCCAAGTGCAGGGAAAAGAACTGAAATTGAGACTCTGCTGGACAAATATGCTTGAAAAAGGAGTTAGGCTGCAGTGGGGCCACGAATTCTGGTGTGCTTCAGTAAAGTGAGGACAGAAACCTGAGCAGCTGCAGAGTTGCTGCAGAGAGCTCAGAATGAGAAGAATATCTTTGCCATCGCATAGATAAAAAAATACAAGGAATTGCTAGAACAGAGGATCTGGCACAAGCAGTGGGATAAATGAGGATTCAAACATCAGCACTGATTATAGGATATGTTTCCTGCACATAGGAGAACATTTAGATATGCCATGTTAGGTATCTCTGATCCATTGAGAAGACTGAAAACCATTTCTTGTTTAACTTTAAAAAAAAAAAGAAAAAAGAAAAAAGCCCCGTATCTGAACAATTTCAAAGATCATACTATTGTTGAAATATTGGTTGAATTTTGATCATGTAAAAAATTGGTGTAATTCAGCCTTTTAAAAAAGGTATGAATAACTATCAGCTGGATGCTCTTACAGTTCTACTTACCTACTGTATTAGAGAAGAAATAAAGCTGATGTTCATAAAGACAATGATAAAATTTCCTTCACTTAATAGGCAACTCTCTGATTACTGGCCACTGGAGTATTAGGTTGAATTGCATCACTGATGAATAGCCAAGGGACTCAGTTAACAAAAATCAGTGCTTTTAAAGTCTTTAATGATTAGAAAAAAATGAATGAAAGCATTTGTCAAGATTATGATTGTCATTAGAAAATGCTAATTACATATTAGTTTAATAATCGCCACATGATCATTTACCAAAATTATTAAATTTTTTTACTTACTTGGAAGAATTAACTTTTTCCTTTTACTTTTTTTTAAAGTGTTCTCAACAGTGCTTTTAGAAGCTAAGAATTTTAAGATTACACAGCTTCTGAAGCTGGGCAGCCACTGTTAGAAAGATCTGATCTAAGTTTATTGCCAACCCATCTTATTTCACTCATATATATTATCACCCTCTTAAGGAAAGTTACAGCAGAATAGAATTCATAAAGCATAGGTAACTCGCCCACAAAAACAGCTCTACAATTACAAAGTAAACTCCAACAAAAAAAATTAATACATACATGCTAAGTAAGATATGTCACTTCTCAATATTGAGCTGAGATCTCACCTAAAACATAAAGGTATTAGGCAAGTATCAAACATATCTAGAAGAGCCGTGTCATCTGGACAGTACAACAGAGGAATATATCACTAGTATTACAATAAGACTGCTTACTTTTGATAACAAAAATACACTTCTATTTTTTTGCATAGCAGTGTTATATCAATTCTACAGCTCAAGTTGTATCAGTAGCCACTAACTTGACCACAGCAATAACAGAAAAAGCAGGAGTGCTTTTCATGTGCTAAAGTGAACTCAAATGGAATTTCTTTCAGCCAGTGATAATTTTTACCGTTCCGATCAAAAATAACACCCATATGGTAAGTATATTCTTTTGCCCACCTGCAAGTACAAACACTCCCAAAAGAACAGTTTTCCTATTCTCAGTTTAAGGTTTACATTTTAAACAACTAGTAGTAGCTCAAATAACACACTTTCTTTTAAGGGGAAAGCATAATTAAACTATGTCCAACATTACAGCTTTAAAACATACAATCAGAATAAAACCCGAAAACTATAGAAAATGTTTCATTTGTTATTTCTCATCTGAGATCAACATTCTGACTTGGAACAGATCCTTCTGACAAAGTGGCACATCTCTGCATTACTGACCTTAAGAAAACTTTAATTAAATTTAGCAATGAAATAATATTACACCACTACTCTTGTTATCCTTAGTAGTCCCTACTCAATACGGGGGAAATTTGGCAAGAGGACAATAATTTTACTTGACCTTTGCAAAGAAATAACTAAGGTCAACTACTTTACATGCATGCTAATTCAAATCACAGTGCAAAAGCATAAATGGCTGCCTCTGACTGATTTCCATAGCTGCTATAGCAGAGGGATGAGGTAAGCTTCAGAAGAAAGCAGACATGCTACTGCCAAAGTCTGGTGCACTCAAGTCTCTACAATTTGCTTAATCTCTTCCACCGAAGGCAGTATAACTTATTCCTCATCAGACTCACTGGTAGAGAAAGAATTATGGAGAGAAAGAGGCAAAGTTCAGGAGACCCTTCTTGGGAATAGTTCTTCAAACTTCATCTTGAGGGACAATTATTTTGATTTCTTTGAATTAAAAAAAAAACCAAACAAACACGAACAAGGGATTGGTCCTCTGAATAGCTTCTCAAGTGAAATGCAACTGTATGTGGACAGAGTGCAAAATCTCTTAACACTGGCTAGATTTAATCAGGGACAAAAGAGGAATATCATGTCCAGATGAGAAACCACTTTAGGACTTCAGCATAGGAATGTGGAAACCTTCACATATACATCACACTGCTTTGAATCTTGGCCAGGTCAGTGGTTACTCAAGAGTGCAAGTTGTTCCTGTGATATCAGTCGGCAGTTCTGTTCGACTAGTTTACAGTATTGCCATACTTGACACTCTTGTTGGTAGTTTTAGTCTAAGGAGTGAATGGGGATGTAAATTGAACTACTCATGTCTGAAGGTGGTAGCTACAGATAAAAATTAAGACATTAGCAGGGCCACATGAGAATCCTGCACTACTTTCTACTGTACTTGGTCTGTGGAATAGAGGTATTAAGTCTCTGTGGCTGTCAATCTGGCTCTTTTCATGAGTACTAAATTCATCTAAATAAATAAATTTATTTGTTTCAGCTTGTCATGGGGTAAGATCTGTTTTATTGCTGCAATTTTTGCTGTAATATGTACAAATCAATCACAAAAGTCTCTATGATGCAATCCCTTTATAAATCCGTTAGCTATGTAGCTTCTACCAAAGAAGCCTTAGATGCTGTGACAGTGATACTAAACCTACATCAAAAAAATGATCTTTAAAAAAACATAACTGCAATGCTTTGCTTTCAGGGAATTTTTATAAAGCTCACATTCCAGAACCAGGCACACACAGAGAGTATTTAACCAAATTCCATGCTAAAATACATTTCAGACCTTAAAAGTTAGTTAAATATATTTACTTCCTGAAAACCAATCTCAATCCTATTTTTCTGTTATCCATAGTGACTGTTCCCATTTTTTCTTTTACAAACTCTTTTGAAGAAAAAAACCCCCACATTTCTATAACTACTATGTTAATTTGATCTGTACATTTTTAAAGGAACATTCATTTTCCTAAGGGCACAATCAGTGCAGTCACTGATTGTAGCAAATAAATACTGCTTGGATTTGTATTATGGTGATGTATTTTACAGCTATCTGTTTATATATTACCATTGAAAGACTATGTTTATTCTTAAAGCAAGAAAACTAAATGTTGAGCAACCTGTTTTAGAGAAGAGAATATAAAACTGAAAGATTTATTCTGGAAGAACAATTATGGTCAGGATATATGCTAGCATCCGAAAAACATTAAGTTGGAGCAGTAATGCTACATTTTTCAGGAACACATTTCCAAGTAAACCTAATGTTATCCCTTCATCTTATACCAGTGCTTTCATAGACATGGAGGGGATGGAGATTCAGAGAATTAACATAGATTTCCAGCTCTATGTCAGCTTAGAAGGGATTCCTTTGCCTTCAGAATGCTGAAGAATACTGGAGAAAAGACATCAATAGATTCATTAAACTTCTTCCTATGTCCTGGAAGACCTCACATGCTCAACAACAGTTGAGGCTACTGCTGATGCAGTAAGGAAATAAACATGGTCAGGTTATTAAACTTCGTTATGTTTTCTATAAAAAGCAGTTTCAGAAGCAGCAGAACCAACAGCCTCATTAGTAAATAGTTGTATGCACTCCTAATATGGCTCCTATCATGGCAGTGAGTAACATCTAAAACCACTCTTTGGCATCATCATTAATGGCACATTCCTTGTAAAATGACAGGAGGTGGCAAAGCTTATTTTTAGCTGAGGGAGGGAGAAGGTACATGTAGGCAGGCAGCCATCAACAGCACAGTTACCAGCACACTATTTCCAGAACAAAAATGGGATTGTACACCTTATTAAAACACTATTTATTTTATGACCAGCATGTCAAGGGAGGTGATTCTACTCCTCTACTCTGTCCTTGTGACATCCCACCCAGAGTACTGTGTCCAGCTCCGGGGTCCTCAGCACAAGAAAGGCCTGTTAGAACAGGTCCAGAAGAGGCCATGGAGATGAGCAGAGGCATGGAGCACCTCTCCTATGAAGACAGGTTGAGATCTGGGATTGTTCAGCCTGGAGAAGAGGTGGTCCTGGGGAGACCTCACTGCGGCCTTTCAGTTCTTGACGGGGCCTTATAAAAAGAGGAAGAACAACTTTTTTCATGGGCAGATAGAGACAGGACAAAGGGGAATTGTTTAAACCAAACCAGGAGATATTTTTATTAAATATTAGGAAGAAAGTCTTTACTCAAAGGGTTGTGAGGCACTGGAACGGATTGCCCAGGGAAGTCGTGGATGGCCCATTCCTGGAAATGTTCAAAGCCAGACTGCATGGGGCTCTGAGCAACACGGTCTAGCGGAAGGTGTTCTGTGCATGGCAGCGAGGGGTGGAACTAGATGTTCTTGAAGGCCCCTTCCAACCCAACCCATTCAATTATTCTATGTATAAAGGATAGCAGCAAGGAAGAGTCAACAAAACAACTTCTATAGAAATACATACTTTCTCTCCCCTTCCTCCAACACAGCAGGAAAAATTAATTCCCTAGCAGGACCTCACATGAGGAACCAGGCAATGCTTTGCAGATCACACATTCCCACTCTTAAACTCTTCCCTTGTATTCCTGCGCTTCCTTGGCCCCAGGACTAACCTCTCTTCCTCTTCTCTTCTACCATCTGAGACTTTGCTACTGCCTCTAGCCATCATAATGTCAAGCCCAAGCCAACATGGCTTTTTCCACCCAGGACCATATCAGCTTGGGGAACAGCAAAGGGCCCAAGCCTTCCCTGCATGGAAATAACAAGGATTATTCCTTTGTTGCTGGCAAAGCATGGCCCCAAGCCCATACTCACACCTCACTACTCAATAACCACTGAGAAATTAGATGAAGTTACAGAGGCTTGTGCCCAATCTAAGTCCTAGGGTCATGTCAAGTATATTTCTGTTATAATGAAGAACTAATGTTTTCATGAAAAAAAAGAAAGAAAAAAAAGGAAAATTAATAGAAGATTCTCACACAATCACCTGAAACATGGTACTAAAGGTAAATATTAATTACCATGCAATTTACAGTTAAATGTGAGAGCTGGTGATACTGGAAAAGAGTCAGACAATCTGCAGAGCAATGGCTCTGCAACTGAATGCTTTGGGCAAGCAGCAGCCCAAAAACTCAGAAGAGCTGAGAGTTCGAGCAGATTTTCCCCATTGTGGAATTTCTAAAACAAAACAGCATCCCCCATATAAATCCAAAGCATACCATTCCCTATCCCCCCCAAAAAAGAACCCTGAAGTTTCCAGAGCATAAGTAAAGTCAGCTGTGGTGATAGTTCTGCTGTGATATTCTGATAAAATTTCAACTGTTTCCTCCTCATCAAAACCCATCAGAGGTACTATGGGTCTTGTATGATTACATTTTCCCTCCCTAGAATTCCTAATGTCTTAATGTCATTGATATAATTAAGAAACAAATTTATAAAGAAAATGTAGGAGGAAAAAAAAAAGGAGAAAAAGAGTGAGAGACCCTACAGATGGCAAAGAAAACTTAAAAAAACATTTTATAAAAGTATTGCTTTTTGGTCCTCTGGAGTTCATTTACATGACAGTCTATGTAGCGTGAATGTTGCCTTCTCCTCCATCTTGTCTCCAGTCCTTTCAGATTTTCTTGCCTGCCTATCAAAAGTGTCATCTTTAGTTCAGGTGGGTATACTGATTTTAAGTACAATGCCAGTAAAGGACACTACAAGTAATGGTACTCAGTATGTGTAAAATCATCTCTGAAGTTGTGCAACACTCCTACTCTGTTACTCATACTGCTTTATGCTCCTTCAGAGCAGGAATTTTTCAATTATTGTGTGTTTGCATTATGAAAACCCTATTTCATTTGGTGTAGAAACAACTTTTTGGTGTTTGCTACTAACGTAAGTTAACCTGCTTAGGCATCCATGATCACAAATTCAGTTAAAACCAACCAAACAAATGAACAAACACCTCCTGACAGAAAATGAGGTGTAAGGAAGAACTCCTTTGGCAGTTCTAACACTCTTCTGGATTTGAAAAATACATCAATTTGATTTGTGAGAATCCTGTTTTGAACTGTGGCCTGATCCCATTCCACCGATATATTACCAAGAGACAAAACCCCATGCTTAATATGTTGTTTAAAAATTAAGAGTCAGGAATGATTAGAACACAGTTAAAATATCTTCAGTCTGTTTTCCCCTCTGAAATGAATAGATGAATTTGAGAATCAAAAGTTAAAGAAAGAAGTGTAAAACACAATTATACTGTAACATAAATACATTACACTCCAGAGATATCAAAACATCAACAGCAGTATTAAATCTGCCCTGAAGTAAAGAGGTATGAAGCAATTCATTAAAATAGAAGAAGAAAACTAGCTCATTCTGCAGCTAACAATAACCATTTTTTTTTCAGGAAAAATCTAACAGTGTACAGCTTTATCCTGACTTACTTTATATGCCAATGCAGAACATGGCAGATTTGTCTTCAGATGCTTTCTCTCTATTTGGGGAATGGGAAACCAGCAGTAGAAGTTGAAGATTCAGTAGCATTTTCTCCCCCTTTCCTGATCACTTTAAACTGTTAGATTACTGTGCATGATCAGCCAAATGAGATGTATTGTAGAAGTAGTCTACAATGAAAACTGGAACCAAACCTAACAACAGACTGTAGAAAAATTTAACTTTAAAAGCAACAGTATGTAAATATTGTCTTATCTGGTATCCTTAATGGACATTACTGAAATAAGTGGTAGCTAGGTCTTTCTATTCAGTCAAAAGATAGATAAATACAGGAGTAGCTGCAGGTCCTAATGCAAAATCTGGGCTTTGTATTTTCTTTTTTTAAATCACGTAGTAACAAATTTTTTTCCACCTAATTTTTTTTCTTTTTTTAAAAATTGAACATAGGTGCTGCTGATATTTATGAAGTACCCCTCACTGGGAGAGTTCTGTGGCAGAATAAGGCACAAATAAAACACAATAAAAGAAAAATTTAAAAAGTTTCAAATTACTAGTACAATTAAATTAATAAAATCTAAGTATTTCAAATGTATGGGATATTGTTAGGGAGCTGAAACATAACTGTAAAGAGACCTACCTAGGCCAAAATTTCATCAGCTTAGAACTCGAGTGGAAGCAGAAGCACATCCAATGTCTGCTGTAGACATCTACCTATTCAAATCCTCTTGGTCATAATGTCTTCAAAATCATATTTAAAATGAGGTTGAGTCGTAACATAAGCCCTCCACGTGATTTTGACCTATGTGCAAATGTTACTACTTGTAGCACCAAACCCACTAATAACAATAAGCATAGATTAGCGATCTAGGTTGGTTCTCACTGCAAAAACATAACTTGGCCTATGCCTCTAAATCTAGCTCTCATCCACACAGAGAATAAATCCCATCATTTAATACACAAAGGTGAGAATGGTTACAACTGAAAGCAGGAGTATTTATCAGTTCTAATGGAATGACTGTGTGCTACTGCAATTCAGAAGCCACCAGTCTTCCAATACTTTTCTACAATTTTCCTTGGGGTTAGTTTTCTTACACTGCAAAAGAAATAAACATGCAGCAAACATTTTGCGGGTGCACTTCTGAGAAGTATTTAAAGAGTCTGTGACAAACCATGTAAAAAAAATCCTTTTGGTGACAGGTGCACTAGGGTACTTCAGCTTAGTTCAGCTGTTAGCAATGCAGAAGGAAGCACAGGGACTGCAAGTAAAAGAGTTGAGCTCAGAGAGACCTTAGTTCTCACTCAGGCTAGGGCTAATTTCAGGGCATAACAAAAACATAGCTACCCTTGCAGATCACATTTTTTGACTGGGCCTTAATATTATCTCAGTTCTTGTCAATGGATTATTTTGTAGTGTAAAATAAATAAATAAATAAGAATCCCAAGTGATACCTTCTATTCTAATGGAAGTATTGCATGGTTATTCATGATGAACCTAACCTAATCAGGGTACATTATAATCCAGCCGTAGTGACTATTCAATTTCTAAATGAGCTGTATAGTGGTGGGGGACCTTACACCACCTCAGAAGCACTTTCCTGTGGCAGTTCACTACTTTGCCATTACTGAAACAGTTAAATGCAACCCATCCTGACTATAGAATGGATCCCCTAGCATGAAGCGTACTATAAATACTGGGTTGTCACTGTCCACTCCATAGGTTTCCATGAGCTAGGCCATGCAGGACATGGCTGCTTCCTGCAAGTTACCATGCTATGCCCAATTGCCTGTTTCAGTTACAATCACATCAGCGCTTCCTGCCCTAGAACCCTTAATTGTTGCTATGTCCACACATTGTAAATGAGTTACAATTTTACAATACTTTGCTTCTAGTAAGATCATCGCCTTCCCAGTGTTGTTCCTGACCACATTAATACACAATGAAAATCGTGTTGTTATCCTTTGCTCCCCTGGGACCACAGAAAGACTACCAAATATTAAGTGATCCCCAAACAAATTTGGAATTTCTCACTTGAATTCCTTATGGTTTTACTAAACTGCTTCTGGTCTGCCAGTGTTCCAGCCTCCATTTATGCAGAGAACAATACAATTAAAAAGAAAAACAAACACCACACAACAATCCTTCTTCTCCCTTGCTATGCCCAAATCATGTCTATATAATTTAGATCTGTAAGTTCATTCCCAAGTCAGACACAGAAAATAATTAGAACTAAACTAACACTAAACATATATATTTGGGGTTTAGTCATGGATGCGCAGCACAAGCATGTTCCCTGAGACAGAATAGCAGGGCAGATAGTGAATCAAGCAATGGGGAGTGTCTGTTGCACAATACCTTCAGCTATCTCCTATTACACTGACCACAACAAGGCACTCAGAAATTCATCAGTGAAAGTGTAAAAATAGAAGAGGGAAGCACTTTCTGATTAAAACATAATTGAATAACAGATTCTTCCAGATTTTTCAAATCATTTTAGTTGTTATATTTGTACAAAGTCATGAAAAAACAGATTCTTCATAACAGCTTGCAAGATGTCTACAGATTTATATATTGGATAATTAAAAAAGAGGGCATGATTTCATGAGCGGAGCATGTTGCACGCACCCAAGAAAATGTTTATTTGTCAGACAGTTTGGGTTGTTTACATGAACAATAGACATCTAATTCATAAGTATTATACTTGGGTTTTGTGGTGGTTTTTTTAACAGATGCACTTTTAAACTTGCACAGATAACAATTTTATCTGTTTGCAAAGAGATTTGACTGCTGAAGTGAAATATATGAACTTTTCTTACACAGACCCAGATGAATCTCTGTCTCTGTTTTCTTCTCCTCATGGATATTTTTTGTCTACTTTGATACATCAGTGGTCTTTAAAATAGCTGTTCTAATCATTATCTAAATTGACAGAAAAGGCACCAAATACATCAGAAATAAAAAAAGTTAAATTAAAACTACATAAACGCAAAGCTTAAAGACAATAAAGTAATCTGCTCGATACTTAAAGGTCATCTAGAAAAGAGATAACTCTGTACCCTGTTTGCAGTAAAAATAGAGTCCAATTTATGCAAAATTGATCAAGCAATTTCTTTCTTCATATTTAAACATTTCTAAGAGGAGATCAAAAAGGCTGTGCTGGCCAGGTTGCTGACCAGGAAGAGGAATGGCAGAAGGGACAAGGGAGTGACTTTTAATTTCATTAACCCTGAAATTCTAAATAATTTGCCATTTTCCTTTCAGAAGAGTACGCGGCAGGTAAGTGACAGAACGCAGGTGTGGGTGTCCGTCATAATAAAGGCAGTTTGGTTGAGCGCAGTGGAGCGGCGGCGAACCTCGGTGAGAGATTACACACGGACCTATTGGCAGAACATGGCAAGGGAGAATGTCAGATTTCATATTTGCCAGACATCTACAGCAACTGATGCCTTGTAGTCAAAGGCTGTTAAATTACCTGTGAAGGTTACTGGCAGCCCTGAATGTTTTTCTCATTGTTTATTTAGTTCCAAAAGCTCTTGGTCTTTGTGCTGATTGCCCTAACTGACAGCCCAGGAAATCTGGACTTTGTAAACAGGGCACTGCTGTATTGAATTACAGGTAACAAGTGTGTAATCAACCTGCTGGGGCTGGACCTTTGCAAAGAAATCTTCGGTATACAGACAGAAAAAATAGGTTTCAATACTGGGGAATCAATTACATGAGCAGATGAGTATAAAAAGAGATCAATTCAAATCCTTTGTGCTTATTTACTACAGCATATTTAGAAAAAGGAGAGACCCTGCCATAGCAGAAAGGTAATTAAGCACCTATTTCATGGTTGCAGTAATACTATAGAAATTAAAGGTGAATATGATTTGAAGTGCCCTCATTATAATCCATAAAACCATACTAGTTAAACAGTCCTTAGCTGCAACATGCTTTATACAAAATAAAGAAAAAGCTTGCAGGTTCATGTTCTTAAAGGAGAGTTTCTGTACTCAAATTACATAAACTGGAAAAAAAAGACCAACCCAAAATGAAGCAGTTATTTTTGATCTTCTAAAAGCTAAAGAGAACCTCTATAAAGCAGGGATCTAGTGAAATCCTTGTGATATTTCTGCATACAAAAATAACATAATAAAGTTCAACAACTACCCCCCCAACAATAGATTTATATAAGATATTTAAACTGTAATTGTTAATTAAAAAGCATAAATAAAAATCCAGTGGCAATCAGTCAACAGAATAACCCTATGCCAGATAATATTGAGTCACTGAGTAGTACATGAGAGGAAATATTTTTTTTCCTGGTGTTTTTTGTTTTTGTTTTTTTTTTAAATCATCAAGATAGGCCAGTTCTCTCTGTGTCTGTGTCCATAACATTCACTAAATAAAGAAAACCTTAACAACAAAGATTCCAAAATATAAACATCAGACAGTATTTCCTATCTGAACACCATTTATTAAAACAGATACTGTATGCTATCATCTTATTATGCCCCAAAGACTTGTTTTTGCAGTTGGAAATTACAAGAAAAACAAGGTTTCATTAATGTACTCACTGATGATGATAATTTTAGACTACTTGCACTATTGGAACTTATGCTTTGTTAAAGCAACTGAACTTACATTGCTAAATTTTATTCACTCTAGGGAAGCAGTTCTCTACTTTGGCACCCACAATTTCTTTTACATGCTTGAAAAACATGTTATAAAATTTACTTTTATTTCTGTTTGATCATCTATCAGTATTTATGTACCAATATGTCTCTAAAAATTGAAGTCCCTGACTTACTTGTAAGTGGAAGGTTATTATTTGCAAATATACAACAATATGTGAAATGCAACCTATGGCATGGAAGAAGAGCTGACCAGGAATGATGGAAGCACTAGAGCATTTCCTATCAGTACTCTCCACCTGACTCAAGTTCTAGGCTCTAACATATATTTCTGACAGTTTCAGCAAACTTTATTCAAGACTACTAAAAAAGTTTTGGTCAAGAGAGAAAACCAGTTAACTTCTAATGACTGTCTATTAACAGATATGCAAACTGCTGGACATATCCTCCCTTCCTAACTAATATTCCTGTAAATACCTGCATTTTTTATACATACCAAGATTTTCAGGAGAAGAATAATATCCTTTCCCAAGTCAACAGAAACAGCTGGTAAAGGATTTTTTAAATCCGACTCACAACAACAATAGCTTGTGACAGTGAGAAACACTGCTTCAGTGCTGCACTGTGTAAAACCACACACATTTCTGTCCATTTCAAATGCAGCATCTTTAGATGGTATTGGAGATCTGTCTGTTCTTGTCTCATGAAACATGTTGACAGAAATATGATTTCACATTTTTCTACTACTCTTTTAAATACTCTCTTTGAGATTTTCACTTCCCATTTGCTTTTCAACACACTTTATATAGTTATGATGATGAAAAACTCATTAGTATTGAAACTAAGGTTCCTATCATGTAAATATTAGTACATGTGTTTAAAGTCTCAATTGATGGTCCCAAAAATCAATGTTAATAATTGAGGTGCACACTAAGTACATGAACACTGACATCAACGGGTAAAAACTGAAGCTCTCCTCAGGACTGTATGGCACATGTAAATGGGAAGCGTATGGATTACATTTGATCAGCTTTTGTTTTTTGTCTGTGAGGCATTCTGCGACAGGAGCATCACGAAATGTAACTAACACAGAGAGTCACGGTGCCTGGCCTTTGCACTGTAGATGGAAAAAAAAAGTAAAAACTCCAGATTTTCTTCATTGTTTCTAATCACCTGAAACTTGTTTTTTTAAGCTACTATTTTCCTCCTCTCCCTTTTTTCCCCTCTTTCTAGAAAGCAAAGTTAAAGGACATCTCCAGAATTATTTGCTATACTAAGGGCATACAACTCTCCCTTTTTGGAGTATAAACTGCCTTTCTAAAATACAAATACAAATGTCATACAGCTCTAGCCTTTCTTCTCAAGGACAAACACTATATGTCACATAAGTGGAAGTGCACATCTTCCAGAATAAAGTCTTTATTTGATCACTTCCTGCACTGAGCACCTACCCTAGACACATGATGGCATTTAAATTCAACCTCACAAAACAGAGCCCATTGTACAACAATGAAGCACTCCAGTCAATGCCGCAGTCTTAACTAGATTCACATTGATAATATATTGCTATAATTCTGCTTCAATTAAAAGCATATTTCAGCAGAAGCCCAGGATATGATAGCTGCTCTATGCATTTTAATAATACAGATCAATGGTGTCAGAATTCTACTTTACATAAATAAAGACTGATCATATTAAGACAAAATTCTGCATAACCTAAATGTATATTAATAGCAGCAACCCAGAAACTGATCGCAATCTTTACACTCTGGATAAAAATCAGTAAGCCTATTTCAACTGACTTAAATGTTTTAAAAGCAGAAGTGTTTTATTGTCTCCAAGACAAAAACATGGGAAAAAAATCAATATACAATACCAAACTCCAATGAAAATGCTTAATTGGTTCTAAACATTAGCATAGTAGGAACATGCTATTACATGATTTCTGCAACTACTAAAGTCAAGCTAATTTATCCTGTACTTAAAAAGTTAATACAGGAAATGCAAAATTCTTATTGCATTAGGAAAAAATTCTGAAATACTAAAATATTTATCCTTGATTTTCATGTTAATATGTAGTGTTATTAACAAAATTAGGAAAGTTGCCATTACTTGCGGCCCAGATTATGGGATATTACTGGAAAGGACCAAAATAGATAGCAAATGTAACCTATGACAGTGTGAGTATTCTGAAGAACACACTTGTTTTTATTTATGTGAGTTCCAGCATTTCTAGAAAGTTATTGAAAATATTGCTTCTCTGTATTAAAACTACCCATATAATACGTTAACTATTTGACTTTCAATTGACTAATTGTGATAAGCTAATGCAAAAAGAAGTATGGTATTACATCAAAAGTATACCTTTCTTGCAATAAGTTCCTTTAAATTCATCAAATGTTGCTGGTAATGCTCTATTTTGTTGCATTAAACAGCACAAATACTCCTTAATCAATGAATGCAAACTAGACAGTATTGTAAATGCCTTTCCAAATAGGTATAAACTAGGGTTGCATAGATACAAAAATAGATACTTTTAGATGAGTGGATGATACGATAAATCAGGAAAATCAGGTTTCACTCTTGGACTGGTATAGGCTCTTATCTTTCAAGAGAAAATTTCATTACCTATCCTTTTCAGGAAGAGAAATCAACAAATACAAGTATTAAAAAAAAAAAAAAACAAAAAGAAAGAAAAAGGAGAAGGCTGAGGAAAGGCTAGTGCAAAACAGCTTGTAACTTAGGTTTTCACTACTGCAAGAGTAAGTCTTAGCTTGTAAGAATTATTAAGAATTCAGCTAGAAAACAAACAAACAAACAAACAAAAAGAACAAAATCACTCTAATGTCCAGCTACCAGACAAGTTCTAGAGCTTTAACTGTGATAAAATCATTATAGTGACCCAGCTGGTATGGTCTTAAAAATGTCCAGCTGACATGGTTGATAGAGGAAAGAACTCACGTAAACTAAAACAGCTTCCACATCACTTAAAGTAAATACACATCAAGAAATGCTTCCACAATACAACTGCAGAAAAAAACACCTTCAACTGAAATAGTGAAACAAGCACAGAACATGTGCAGACCCAAAATGAAACCCACAAACAACTGTCAGACTGAATTAATAATACTCATTAAAAACAGAAATCTAAGTCACAGATCATACAATTGTTAGGGTTGGAAGGGAGCTCTGGAGATCATCTAGTCCAACACCCCTGCCAAGGCAGGGTCACCTCAAGCAGGTGACACAGGGACACATTCAGGTGAAGCTTCTTTAATCTCACAGAAAATACAGAAAATTGTAAGTCATATATAGGTATTTCTTACAAAGATAGAAAGATCTTTTTCTTAGAGAAAGACAAGAGGATGGTTAAGGATCCTCATATTAATACATCACGATTTTTTTTCTCCAAAATACCTTGACTTGAGGCATGGGGAGGAAGTAAAGTTATAGTCACTATTTCCTGGAACTGATCTTTCTCAAGTAACTTTAACTGAGAACTGATTTTGAGGTTATATCAAAACAGTCATTTTCCATCCCCTCACACACAGTTAAAGCACTCAGGCTTTACTTTTGGGCACATATTCTGTATTTTCCTGTGTTTTCCAAACAACTTGGAATTTGTTAAGGTAAACAAGTGTCAATCCTGCAGAAATATTTTGGACTTCCTGTTTTCAGGGAGAAGTGAAAATTAAAGCTCTGTTACCCACAGGGCGGGATTCTCAATAGCACATGCAAGTACCATTAGGGAAACCTAAGAACCAAAATATCATCTTCTAAACCTTCATCTGTCAAAAACTGTTCCATTTATATAAGGTAGACATTTGCAATACTTCTACTTGTTTTTTGGGGGGAATGAAGAGGATTATTGAGGGGGCAAGAGGAGGAGTCACAAACTTAATTCAGCTAAATATATATATATATAAAAATATAAATATATATAAAATATAAATACTTCAAAAGGGAAAGCTAAACACTCCATAAAGCCCACTAAAGACTTTTTCCCCATTTTTACTCAATTTATTGGGGGATGTTGTGGTGGGGAAAAGCATACTACCCTAGTGACTTGCTTACAAGAGAATATTAATGGAGTAAGTCAGAGAATTAAATTGTATAGAGCACTAACTGTTTCACTTTAAGTCCTTTGGTAGAACTGTTAGTATACTATAAACTCTTATCCTGGATAATCACAAAATAACTTTCTCACCTAAACAAATTTCATAATAAAAAAATTAAATCTACTTGCAAATTTATTACCTGGTTAACAGCACAACAATAAAACTCAAACAACATAAAAAAAGCTAACAATTAAGCTACTTAATTCAAGAGATGCTGAAGACAAACTGAAATGCAACAATATATAACTGCAGTACTAACTTCCAAGTAAAATCAAGAAAACTCATAGCATAAAGTTGAATGGCTGGCTGTACTGTAGTACAGCATACTATTCCAGCACACTGCTGTGGTGTGACACATTCTGCTTTGCTCAAAAAACCTCAACCACTTAAAATATCAGCATGCCTAAACTTAAACGAGTAATGTGTCTATGAAAAGTACAATTACTCCCTATATAGGTTTGTTTCATTCAAAACAATAATGTACATTGCAAGAAAATGTTGCAACTCAAACCAACACATGATGAATACCAGGAAAAGAAGTCATGATATACAATGATTCATTAATCAACAAGGCATAAAAGTATCCACAAATCTCTAAAAGAAGTTTATGGACCATGTTACACTTATGTCCCAACTGAAGGTCATAAGCAAATTTAATACTGATTATTAACAAAACTGATCCATCAGAGTCTTTGGAAACTTGGTTAATAATACTCATAAATAGCTCCCCTATGTTCAGCAGTGATGAAACTACAGGACACTGCACACAGTAAGAAATATTATCTAAAATTAATAAACTAACTGCTTTGTTGCACTTGGAGCTAGTACCTTGTTGAAGGTAGTTCACAACTGAGTTACTTGCTTCTGATGTCTTACTAAGAGTTCTCCAAACACAGGAAGTATTGTATTCCTGTGGAGTCTTGCCTGATGAGGAGAAACACTTTCCTGGGAGAGCTAATGGATGCAAACGCATCTCCCACATACAGGGGCAATATGGTCCTCCATTTTGGAACAGCATGAATGCAGTAAGTAATGAAAAAATATTTATAACTATTATCTAACTCCAGTTAGAAAGTTTCTCAATCACTTCCCAGAACTGAAAAAAGTGTATCTTTAGAAGTAAAATGGGATTTAAAGCAAAGCAAAGTCATCGTCATAATGAGTATGTCAAATGCAAGAAAAATACAGAAGACAGAATATGAATTTCTACTTAGTCTTTATTGAAATGACAGTGCAACTGAAGTGGTCTCAGCAGACTTGAACTATGGAAAACACTATCAGCTGCCTGGAAAATACATTAAAACTGTTGGTCAACTCTGTAATTGTATATTCAGCTGAAAGTTTGTCACTGTTGCTTTTTGCTGACCAATTCAGCATCACTGGTTAGATCAAACAACATTGTGTTTGTATGCCAAAACTACAATGTCTGTCTTTGCCGCAGTGTCAGTAACATAATATATCAGAAATAGCCATACACAGCAGTTTTCTATATCTCCTATACCTTTAACTTAATCAGACACAGTGTGACTCACGAATGTCTGAGATCATTTCTTTCTGCTTGTATGAGCTCAGGAAGGCCTCTTTAATTTATCACCAAATAAAGGCACAAATTGCTGGTGCTGGTGATTCTGGTATCAGCCTGCAGTTGCAAGAGGGAGACACACCTTTTGGTTCATATGACATTGTCTACTTTACGGCCTTGCTCTTTTTGACTAAATAATCTTTGATTGCTTCACAAAACTCTCTTAACTTCATCACCGGATCAGGCCAAACACTAAACGGTGTTTGTCTTTTCACTTGGCTTCATTTGACTTTTAGAAATCCGGATATAATGCTTCCTTCCATGAGTAAATACTTACAAGCTACCCGTGTTCATGTTTAGATTCATTGCATACATAAAAGTGAAATATAAAACTCAATGCCAGCCTGTATTTAAAAATAATTTTTGATGTCCCATACTAATGAAAACAGAGCATCACTGTAGAGAATGGACTGTTTGCGTGAATGACAATACAATACCTATGTGCATCCTGTGCAGTCAGAAAGGCTTGGCAAGAATTTATGACACAGACAAAAGAATTCTTTCAAGGACATGTACCAAAATAACATGAAGTTATGAGACAAAAAGACAGGACTAAGACTAGTCTGGAATGCCTTCCTCAAACTGGAATGGACAAAAATGAAATGCACTCAAAGTTGTAATCCTTCACTTCTTTTTTACCTCTGGACTTGATATTTGATAATTTAGGGAAAGAATTTGCCACTGCTAGATGAAATCTACAGAGTATTTACAACTTTAGAGGTATAGTCAGTGTAAGAATGAGTGTACCATCTGGCCAGAA
Organism: Manacus candei; assembly: GCF_025592945.1. Classification (NCBI taxonomy): domain Eukaryota; kingdom Metazoa; phylum Chordata; class Aves; order Passeriformes; family Pipridae; genus Manacus; species Manacus candei. The sequence goes on along the minus strand of NW_026138136.1, from coordinate 885,422 downwards.
GCTTGAGCTACCTTTTGGTTCGGGGCTTTTTTGGGGGTTTTTTGGGTTTTTTTTGGTAATTCTATCTTTTCACTGAAGAAGTGGTTTACTGATCACTTCTAAGTGTTTAGTTATGCTCTGTTTTGGAAAGTAAGACAGGACAAAGAAGAAAGACTATCGATCACAAGACAAGAGATTTAAAACCAACTCCAACTGGTTCACTGTGAAAAATGACATAAAAAAGTAGTACTTTCTAGCTGATATAAGGTTTACTTCAGATGTTCACTATCATTATAGAAAAGAAAAAAAATCACATGCAAAGGTCAGATTCTGTCACTATTATTCACATTAGGCACTCCCTTAACATGCCTCATGAAAAATTAAAGTCAAAATAATCTGACACATTATGGCAAAATGCCCTTTATCTAGCTCATACATCTATGAACAGACACTCCATTAACCATATTCAGGCTTTTAACTTTATTTTTAAAGACAATGCACTGGACACAATTCATTCATTCTTTTCCAGCAATTTTAAACTGATTTTAATTTATTGATATCAGACAAACTGTTCCTGACTTGTAATGGTGAAGGACTACACTAGATTCAAGTATTTATGTCTAAGGTTTAGGAAAATACTTCTTATTAGTCAGAGTACTTATCTGAGAAATGCTTTTAATTGAACAGATTGTAATTCTAGACCTAATAAAGTAAGCTTTCTCAGATGAACTAGACTGATGGTTATAAATGTTTAAATTATAACTCAAACACTCCTCCTACATTCTTCTGACCTAAAATGTTCAGCATAAAAGCAGTAAATACTGTCTGGTTGTTATTTTAGTCACTCTTAAAGTATTGATTTTACACTAAACATAAGGAAATTAAAACCTTAAGGTGAAACCAATGGTTTTTTACAAGTTTACAGCCAAGTCAGTAGAAGGTTTGTTTAAAATATCATTCATAGCACATATTGACATTATAATATAACTGCTAATGATCAAACACAGAGGAAAATATACGTGCACTTTACTACATACGTACATAAAAGAATATTATACATGACTGTTCTAAAATTGTATGTTTTAAGTGCTGTGATATTAAACATTTAATAATTTGGCAATTTTTTTCAAAGACAACTATTAAAATTAAGGGAGAAGAGGCCAAATGTCAGCTCTGCTGAACTCCTGCCTGGTCCTGCAGAGAAGGTATGTATGGGGAATGAGGACTAACCAGTTTCTTCTTTTTCCTGGACTAGATGAAGGTCAAATGTCTCCCACTGTAAGATAGCTATGTTCAGAGCTACTTAAGCTGAGGCCACCTGCAGCTAATGATTCTTGCTGATAAAAAATCCACTTGAATACTCCATCCTTCCTTTCACCCAACCCCTGACAACAAACGGCCAAGTTTTAGGAGGTATTCAGATTTATCTATTTCTGAGTAATTTCAGACAATGAGGAAAACCTTATCCACGCTCCCTTGTTTGTGCAGTCTGCTGCTCTATGGTACAAAGGCTGAAACAGCACAAGTTACGCAAAGCTTCACTCTGTGTCTGCTTGAGGTGAAGGGCATGGTTGCATATTAGTCTACAGAGCACAAGGAAACAGAGATACTGTGAACCACACCTGTACATCTTTACATCAACCGTAAATTTAGAGCTATTACCAAGAGTCATATCAGCCAGCTTATAGATCTCATTCAAATGAAGGCCGCAGTATTTACCCACAATCCTTACCACAAAAAATACTCTTTAAGAATAATATCCTTGACTAGTAGATAAGGGTATGAAATGGCATGGCTGCTAAGGACAGAATTTTAGATTTGGTGCTGCTGCTGACTACGTTTGCTACTGGGATTACAGAAGAGACTTTTTTATGGGATACTGCTATCAGCAGCAAGTTGTGCCAGCAGTAAGGGAAACACTCTGTTTCTTCTCTCTGAAATACGAGAACACATTTCTGTGCATGTTCCCCCACTTTACTCCTGACACACAACACAGCTACTTTTTTGACATGGAGCCCTACCCAGCATTTCCATTTCCTTTTGCCACATTATTAAAAGCAGTGCATATCACTACTAATACATGTCTCCACCACAGTAGAATAGGCGCAATTTACTTTAGAAAAGATGTCCTAAATTAGGGAAAGACTAGCCCTTTGGGAGGGACTGTGGGACTTGGCTGTGGGCCTTCAATTGACTCCCTGTCTAAGCCTGAAAGAGGCCTCATCCATGCATGTATGTTTGAACTGTGGGTCCAATACAATTTCAATGGGAAGCTGGACATTTACAAGGTAGTTAAGTATGTAACATGCTTACAGAATTGGACTTTAATTTCTTTTTAATTACCCCATTTCCTCTCTTTCTTGCTACGGATCTGAAATTATCTAGACTGTTTCTAAATTGTATAATATTGCTTCTCTACTCATGAAAAACACTAAAAATTTTTAAAAGGGAAGATTAGAAAGTCAAAGATACTCATGACAATTTCATAGGTTCCACTGTCAAAGCTTACTACTTCTGTACATCCAACCATTTATCTTAAGAGCCTTACTATTAGAATAATCTTACTACCTGATATTTATCAAGTTCATCACTGACCAGAATTTTGTTAACAAATGTGGGCATACACACACACACACAGTCACACACAAAGTAAAGTCATTTTGCAAAGCAGAAAGTTAATTTTCATTGTGCACTTAAGATAGGGAGTTGCTGTCTCAGTTTGATATGAAAGATACAGAGCATTTTCCTCAAACTTACAGCTACTCCTTTTTTTTCCCCCATATCACAATGAAGTTGCAATGAGTTAGTTTATCTGTGTAGTTTAGTTTATGAATTGCATTAATTAATAACTGCATTCTTTGAAAAATGTAACCAGCTCTTTAGCATCTGTCCCAACCTTTTCTCTGTCTCAAATGACACTAAAAAAGGAATAAAGCACACTTTTATCAGTAACGTTGCCTGTACTGTAGGAACATAAATGACAATTTGAAACCTCAGAACACTGATTGCAATTGTTCCCCAGCAGCAATAATAAAAACTGATTGTCTGGGTCAAAATTCCCAAATTGTCAGTGATGTTTAAATATTAGCCTGATTAGTCAATAATTTAAAAGTTACCAATAACACTAGTGCCTTGACTGTACTGCACTGTTGAGAAAAGTAAAGATGATGACATAAGGAGAAACAGAACACGTCACCTGACTCATCCACACCCCATCTTATCTGTGGTGAGGCCTCATTAATTTTAAATATAAATTGAAGAAAATTTTTTCAAGTACCACATACTGAATTGAACTGAATTTGTGCAAAAGCTGCTGCTGAAAAAACACAATGCTTGAGTAAGTTGTTCACAGAAAACAGACATATTTAAAAATATATCACTTGCCATATCTTTCTTTGGGCTTACGTGTCTATAAGAAATTTTGGAATTTTAAGTAAATAAGTCTTCCAGACAAAACACCTGGGAAGAAAAGGTTGTATTTGAGCATATTACATATTTGTTACATTTATTATGGCTTTAAACACTTATGGGATTTTGTATTTACTCCAAAATCAACAAGTATTTTTAAAACTGCACTTACGAGAAATCTAAACTTACTACATAAGTAATATGCAGTTTATTTATTTACAAAATAATTGTCTAAACTCCTCTTGTAACAAAATAAAAAATAAAATAATCCTAGAGGAGAAGAGGGTTTAAAGTGTGTTTAAAGACGGCATTATTTGGTGGGGGATCATAAATACTAATATCTCAGCTTCAATCACAAGTAATAGCACAAAATTACTGCAGAGTGAAATTATGATTACAATATTGTGATTTAGATTACATACATTCACACAGGAGTGAGACCTTTTCGCTTCTGCCTGCCATACCCAGACCCAAGAGCAAGGAAAGAGGGATGGGCCAGAGTCTTGAGACAACACTCCAGACTGTTATTGCTGCTTTTTCCTTCTTTAAGCAAAAAGAAGGGGTGGGATGGATGTTGTAACTCTTATGAGTGTCTCTTGAGAAAAAAAAATACTGCAACAGAAATTATGGTTACTTATCACCCTTAATTCCTGGTTGTACCAAAAAAACAAAATCTAACTTTTAAGATGAATTGCAGGTTAAATAATCAGCCTTTTAAATGTGTACTTAGCACTGTGGATAAATCTTACCCTGAAGATGATACGGTTCAAAATTCTAATAAAAGATGATATCTGAGATATAAAAATGAACAATAAAATCACATATTTTACCCTACAAAAACAATAAAAGCTAACTGCTCTGTAACATTTCAGTCAATAGAGCAATGCAATCAAATTTATAACTTTAGCAAGAAGGCTCAAGAAAGCCTGCATAAATTATTTCACGAAGTATTATAGTTAGAAACACTTGAAGAAGACTGTGAATAAACAGAAATAAAATTGATTAACTAAAGAAAATGATAACAAAGAAATATCAAGAATTAAATGCCAGGACATATCTCACAGATCTATGAAGGCAGTTGCAACATTTACCAAAGAGCAAGGCATCTTCATGCCCCCTTTGAAGGGCTCTGTGTGTCTCAGCATACAACACATAGAGCATTCAGGCTTATGAGCAGTGAGCAGGATTATGTGGGGTTGGAGAAACTTCTGCCCACCTCCCACTCTGTATCAGCACAAACACCTCTTCCTATCTCAGCATTCCAGAGAGGGTACTTCTTCCCCCCACATCTATTAACTAAATAAAGCAAATCGCTTCCAACAGTCTTTGCTCCGAAACGCAGAGGGCCCAGACCCCTCACTTCCCAGCTGCACAGCAGCTCGGCCAGAAGCAAACCCACTCTGACACAGGAGCCACAGCTACACTAACAAAATACTGTTCCTGGCTTCTTTGGGGATGATTAGTCAGGGCTGGCCCCCAGCACTGCACTTTGAAGTTCACATGCTCTGGTTTTAAAAGCTGGGATTCAGTCTCCACCGGAGCAGTGAAGGGGATTCCCAAGTGGAGCTGATTTGTACCGGGGCAGGAAGAGCTGACACACAGGTGCCTGCAGTCAGACTTGCCCCAAACGGCAATAACGCTGTAACACTCACACTAATGATCACCAGTGCAGTTCCATGCCCAAAGCAGAGCTATGCTGCTGGTTCTTGAGGAAATACTCTGCTACTTTAGGTTTTCCATAAATAGAGATACAGTGATTTTAATAATGCTGTTTTGTTTTTATACCCTGACTCAGATCTGAAATATGAAGTAATAATTTCTGGTTCATGTTAACCTTTTCCATGAAATATAAGCAAATGCTACCTTTTGTTGTAGGCACTCAGTGATTCTGCATCACACACAGTGCACATAAACAGATGTTTAGAGCAGCATTACCGCAAATGAATCCTGATCCTAACCTGATGGACCCTTTCATATCCTGTATCTGAAGATCAATCACAAAGCCTGGGGAGTACAAGTAGAATTTGAATTATAAGAGGTTTCTGGGCTCCTATTTTTCCTTACCATTTCACACAGGCATAAGGAGGGCACACAAGCACGTGTAATCATTCAGTGAGCTGTGGTCTCAAAATACCTCTTTTCTTCCTTATCCTTTAGTTTTATATCAAATTTGTGCGGGCAAAGTTCATAATAAACTAACTTTATTTACTCAGTGAATGATGTTTTAAGCAATGCAGTCTTCTCATGGTTAAGCAATGTAAAACAAATATATGGCTTCAATTCTGCATTGCTGGGTACTAAAAATTAATTACATTATGAATTAAGTAATAATTCCACAAAACCATTTGTTAAAATCAGCTAACAACATATCAATCATTATGTATGGTAATAACCAATTTTGGGGTGAAGGTGTTATAAAGCATAACAAATAGTTCATAGCAGTGATATTTAATTTTAAAAAAAATGAAATAAAGTGTTTGAAAAACCTTCTGTCACTAAGCTGCCATCCAGAGCTGTAGCCTGGAAGTCACTTACAGACACCATAGAGCCACAATGTCATTGGCACCTGGCTGTACTGAAAATTAAAAACATGAGACTAAAGGGGTAAAAGGGATGTAAAAATGCAGCCAGTCCATGCCACTGCTGAGTGCGTGCCATTTCATAGCCATAATTTAAAGAGATCAGAAGGGGGAAAAAAATGAAGCCCAATAAAAATGGAAAATGTTAGATTAATGACACAGTCATTAAAATAAAAAAGGTGGAGTTATATGAGGAATGGATCTTATTTGAGTTATTGAAATTAAACAAGTTATTGTAACAATCATTCTAAAAATCACATTTTACTAAGCGCAAAGAAGGAAGACAAAAAATAGAAATCTTCATGGGAATATTTCAAATTGTCAGTGGCTTTAAAAAAGTGATTTAAGATTTTGTCTTGTATCTTCTCTTTCAATTTTAGAATTTTAGTTGCCATATATTATAATGGTATTTTAGCTATAAAAGTAGTTTTCCACTCACTGTTCTCTTGCCTTTCAAGGAGACAAACAGTTTTTCTTTCCTCTAAATGAGCACAATAAAATGGGTAAGCTGTCTGGGGAGAAAGAACCCAGACAAACTGGTGGTATAAAGCTCAACAGAAAAATGTGGTACAGAGAAGAGGCGATCTAAAGCATGTTTACTGTATGCCATGCAATTTATTCTACTAGTCATGTTAGAATAAGAGTTTCTCACTGCTGAGTTATTGTTAGGTTTTGTTCAAAAGCAAACCTATTGTTACTGCTGTCCCTGATGCTGAACCTTAAAGAAAGCAGGGGAGAAAAATCTTCATGCAGAAATATATCATAAAAATAGTAATTCTGTAATAAATACTAGTTAAACAGGACATCTTAAAACCTGAGGCCAGATCCTGCTAATATACCCTACAAACCTGCTTATATAAGTTCCGTGTGTCTCTATATGTATTTTAGTAGACTAATTTTCAGCACCTCAGCAAGTATTCTTCCATCTTTTTGCAAACCTTCCTGATGTATCAATACAGTTATGAAAAGGTTGATATCCAGAGCCAGCTAAGTCAAAACCAGAATAAAAATGCAAACTACGGATGCATTTACAAGAACCAAAGCTTCACAAGATTTTCCCCTCCCTAGTTGATGTAGGCAAACCAACAGATTGTCTTTCTGTCAGGCAAACCCTGATGGAGATAAATGTAAAGGCTGGAGTGCACGCCTAATTTTTACACACAAGCTGCAACCAGACCATGGATTTATGCTTCAAGGCAACCAGATTTCTCCTTGTGCACTCTTACACACTGCTGTTGCACTCAGTCTATCTTGTTTAAATGCCTTTAAAACCAAACACAGGCTCTGCCCCCACCTCCGCTCCTACTAATTATATACTTTTTTGTTTGAAGAAGCAAGCCCTTTATTGCTCATAATTTCAGCTATCACTTGCTTGGGCACCTTCTACAGATCAATAGCACATAGTTAAGTGGATGAAAAGGCTAAATGTGATTGTCATTTGCAATTCAAGGTTGCGCAGTTCTCCCCCTCCCCAGCCCCCACCACCTTAAACTTTAAAAGTGCTGCACTTGGGTTTAATTTTAGAACACTAAATTCCTGTTGCAGGTATACAGTAGCTGCACATTCAAAGCTTTTTGTCTTAAATTAAATATCTGTCATTTTTTAAGGCCAGAATACTGGCATAGGTTATAATAAAAACTAGCGTCCAACCTGCAATTTTACAGATTCCATTGCTGGTGGCCATACATCTTTGATGGCAAAACTACATTGGTTGTAGCGCCATAAAATCAATAAATATTAACCTTTTCTGACACTTTCTGCACAGATGCTTTATCAGTCGCTGTCAGATGATAGAACAGTCAGTGATGTACTGTATTTTTCAGTTCAGAATCTATACCAAACTAAGAAATCAATGCAGATTAACAAGTCTTTAAATACAAAAATTGGCAATGAAATTTTGGTTCTATATGATAAAAATTAAACCAAATCATGATACTAAAGAACGATAAATTTATTACAGATACATCTAGCAACGTGTGAAATACAAATACAGTATTGTTATGGCAAAATAATGACAGCAATGAAATAAATTCAGTTTTATATTTCATATAAAACTGACATATCTACTACAGCTTATGGAATAAAAAATTTATCCAATTATACAAATCCTGTATCTCAATATTGTTTAGAAACTCACAGTCCTTACCTTGCTGAGAGATATCCATACCAGCTCAATACACTTAAAACTCTATTTCTAAACAATGTAAGCAAAAAAATAGAAGTTTACCAGAAAGCGAAAAGCCACGGTTTAAGTTATCTCCTACCCCGTATAACTGTAACAATAACCATGTTTAGATCTAAGCATCTTAGAAGCCTAAGGCCTTTAATTATTGGAAAACATCTTGCTGTTTACAATCCATACTGTAGCAGAGTACAGACTGAAAACTTGGATTGGTTTTATTTCTCCCTGTCCTGAGCACTGTAATTTCTTCTATATGACACTGTACTTGTTTACTAGAGCATTAGAAATTATGCTTACTTATGTGTCATTCAGGCGACATTTTTTATTAAAATATGAGTTAGTCAGATAACATGGCTTTTCCAAAACACTTCAGGCTTCCTAAAAACTACAACAGTATCTTAAAAGCTTAGGACACATATTCCAATATTTCTTCAAATATGGAATCTAGTAGTAAATCCTTGAACAACACTGGTAATATGGGTCTATTTACAGTAAGAAATTCTTGACAAATGAGGACTATAATTTGGCTGTATTCATCCTATACACCCAAAGTCTTTTAGAAGTTATCTGTAAATTTTAAATCTATTTTCATGTTTCTTTCTAACATTGCAGGTGGAGCAATGGTGTATGGGTAACAATTACCTTCTCTTCGAAATAAGAGACAGTATCTGAAATACTAAAGTAAATTAGTAAAACCTATTGAAAACACAGACATTAATGTTCCATCAATCTTTAGACATATATGCCCTGTGAAGCCAGTAGTAGGTACACAACAGTATTTGGAGAAACACGGAACCACTTTGAGAAATGTAATGTAATGCTATGCTATGCAAATGAAAGATAAATTCAAGTGTACTAGAAGCTTTATCAATATAAACTTTACAATTTAAACTGAAGTACAATTTTAAATTTACTGTTTCATTCTATAACATCTGTACTTGTGCATTAGCTAAGAGACCTACATCTGCCAATCAGCATCAGGAGCAATCATATTACAAATTCTATAAAAATTGGCAAAAATAACATTATTCAGCTCAGTTTACCTATTAATGCTAATATGAAAGAATCTGCATTTATTTTGAAAATCCTAGAAAATCTTAGGAAAAGGAAGAAAGAAATGGAAAAAAAGCTGAGAGTTTAAGCAAAGACAAAGCCTAGATGTCGACAAAATGAAAAAAAAAAATTAAAAAAAAAAAGAATATGTCTAAAAGCCTCCCATGTCCACTGGGGACATAAGATTAAAGCTTATTCCTGTGCATTGCACGGCAGACTCACCACAGAAAGAAGGTACTAACACTGTAGAGCGGGTGATCTTTAGGTTGTGAGCCACTTATGCACCAGTACAGCCACCTATTGAATTCTGCTTCATGAGTCTGAGTTGCCTTACATTAAAGCATACCCCCAAAATCAATCATTTTTTTTCCATTTTTTGGTGAGAAGGTGGCAACAAAATGAAGCACTTTCAGAATGAGGAGTCCTAGTCTCTCCATCAAAGTATCATTAGCTCTCTCTGCTTTCCTAAGATCCTAAGGAGCCTTATGCTGGTTATACCAACTTATAACCATTTACTCTGTGTACTTGCATACTTTGTTAGTATCCCAAACCTAACCAAATCTTTCTGCAATTGGTGTGTCTCTTCTATTCCTCTCTTTTTTTTTTTTTTGTTGCATATCAGTCCCCAGATATAGAAGTAGCTTTATTTAACAAAAAGGCTCAGTTTTTGGTTAATTCTAGAATTATTGCTTTTTATAATTTTAAAATTGATATCTCAAGACATTCCAAGAAATATATTTAATCAGTTGGTCTCTTCCATAGCTCAAAGGTTTGCAGGAAACAGCATATGCAACAAAAAAGCCCACACAACTACAACAGAGAACAGAGGATTGTGTTCCCATCTTAGCCCTACTGATTTATACTACAAGTAAGGCCGTACTGAACTACAGAAAACTGTGATTTCATGATTTTCATACGCTGATAAATCTCTGACTTCATATTTTCAGGATTTTTGCTTGAGTAGGTGGAAGCAAGCAAAAGCAGCTCAGAAAATTTTACTGACAATTTTGACAGTGGCTGAATTTGCTCAGAGGAAGGTGGATTACAAAAGAAAGGATCAACAACCCTTTACAACAGAATGCCCAATATCAGAATACTGAATACTATTGGAACAGTAACAATTTACAGATAAATCCTTACCATACAAGGCTAACTTGAGTTGACTTGAAGCAGCTTTATCCCACAGGCACTTTGTGGTTGTGACAGGCACCAATATGTGAGGACTCCAAATGTTTCACAATAGCTCCCCCTTTTTAATTTTACCTTACTCATACATTCTAGCAACTACTGAAACTATTTTACTAAGTGTACAATTGGTTGTTTAGTAACCCATAAGTTCAAATTGTTCAAATTCATTTCTGAATTTCAGATATATATGCCAAATCCAAAATGTTTGCCTAAAACCTTTTGATGGCTCTTGAGATAACTTGATAATCAGTTTTATCTTTCTTTGCTATCAACAGATGCTTTTATTTTATGTTTCCTCTAGATACTATTACTTCAAAGTAGGTCAATTCTTTTATATCTTCTAAAAACTGTTTTCTGAGAACTGCTATCTGCCATTACTTCTCTGACTTTGAATTAGAAGGACCGTTTTGGCAAGGTATGAAAGAGGTAGGGACCTAGTTTAATATAAAGTATGGTAGATATCTTAATGCCTTCTTTGTAAGAACATTATACACTGTAATCCCAAACACTATAGAGCAACCAACTCTCCTTTAGCAACAGTATAAGAACTACTAAACAAAAACTCTTCAATCAGCAATAATCTAAGTTTCTGAAATGTTATTTAAGAGGGATTGTGACAATCAACAACTAATCGTCTTTAAATACCTGAGAAGTCCTCTTAACTACACTGCAGAAATCTGTCCAGCAACCCTGTCTCTGGATGTTGGACACCTCCTGTATTTCCCACACCCAAGCAAGTGGACTTGCACCCTTTTAAACCAGTAATTTTAAACCTTTCATCCAGGCCTGTAGAGGCCGAACCAGTCATCTATATTGTCTGAAGCTTTCAGTAATGCTCAGGTTTCTATGCAATTTATATGAAAATTGTATTCATTTTAAGGTCCCTTTTTACTATCAGAGAAAATTTTATGAAAATCATACTGCAATGATTCAGAGAATAAAAACATCTGTATTAAATCTGCAGTGGTTACTTCAGTACAAACCATTTGTTTGACATTAGATATTGATGAGCATGCACTCTTTACAATAAATGCAAGACATGCATAAAATATCTTAAATTCAGAAGATGTACTTTCTGTCTTAGCATTTAGAAAAAGGGGTTCCCCCCTAACTGGCCCGTTGGGAGTTAAGAGATATGATATCTGTCTCCATGGCTTTTTGACACGATACAAGAATTATAGACAGCCGACATGAGGTGTATTTATATGAGATATAGTTTCATATTACGCTCTTATATGTTCACCAAGAAAGTGAAGCAATCTTTCTTCTGTGAGACTTCTACCTATCTTCATTTCCTTTAGTGCAAACAGTTATAGACAAGCTCCTCTTTGAACTGATAATTTTTTAGAGGTCATTCAGCCCATAATTTCAGGTCCTAGTCACTATCCTGATGGTCCTTCTTAGGAAATTGGACCCAGTGGGAACGTTTTTTCCTTCTGCTTAGTCTATGGGTCAGCATTTTCCTTCCCTTGTACTTCTTAATTCCCTTAAGTGGCAATTATTTAAGGTACAGTTAGAGAAGGTGCAATCTACATTCATCCAATAAAACCTAAATATTAAAAAGGACAGAAAAATCCAGCATGGTTACTAAGGATATATGGGAGAGCATTTAGCACTTGAAAGGTACCAAAGATCTGGTAAATGAAAAGATGGAAAAAATTATGAAGAACTATTTCAAGTAAAATAGAAATTAGAAGTACAAAAGAACATGTGCATCAGACAGAAAAGGCATCCTACTTACAAAGGTCAAGATTCAGGATGCCATGTCAAGAAATTAATGGAAAGTCGGTGCAGCATATACTGGATTAATGAAAGCAAACAAAAAGAAAGTACAAAAGAAATTTTAAAAATCAGTATGGAATTGCAATGATTTGTGTTCATCGAAGCAATTGTTGCTGAGGGCTCTTCTCCTCACTCATGACCCAAAGCAGTAAAGCAGTGAGCGCACAACTAACATTTTGATTCAGTCCTTCCATATTTATGTACTGGTTTTGGCTGAGGTAGTTAATTTCCTTCACAGTAACTGGAATGTTTTGGATTTGAGCTGGAAACAGTGTCAGTGACACAGGGATATTTTCGTTATTGACAGTGCTTACACAGTGTCGAGGCCTTTTCTGCTTTCTACCCAACCCCACCAGCGAGGAGGCTGGGGGTGCACAAGGAGTTGGGAGGTGACACAGCCAGGACAGCTGATCCCAACTGACCCAAGGGACATTCCATACCATATGGTGTCATGTTCAGCATGTAAAGTGGAGGGAAGAAGAAGTAACTGGGGGGATGTTTGGAGTACTGGCATTTGTCTTCCCAAGTCACTGTTACGCATCATGGAGCCCAGCTTTCCTGTAGATGGCTGAACACCTGCCTGCCCCTGGGAAGTGATGAATGAATTCCTTGTGTTGCTTAACCATTAAACTGTCTTTATCTCAATCCACAAGCTTTCTCACTTTTACCCTCCTGATTCTCTCTCCCATCCCTCCGTTGGGGGTGATTGGTACGTGGTACATAGTTGCTGGCTGGGGTTAAACCACAACTTCAATTATGAAATTATTTGTTATTATTTGTGCAGTAATGAAAATTTGTGTAGCAAGCAAATAATTATTTTGTGTAATTTACAAAAAAATTTAAAATTCAGACAATGACTTGCAAGCAGATTTACAAATATTAATCATTCAAGCTATTTATCAAGCGTACTTTTAGTGCAGCTTGTTGGGATGCTAGTAACATCTCACAGGAAGAAAAAATGTAAAGAGTCCTCTAAATAATGTATAGCCAGAGTGAAAAAGGCCAAGAGATGGTGGCATTACATAGGTAAAATACATTCTGCTATGTTTATTTGAAACATGGTATCCATAGGTCTTGGAAATACTGTTAGTTCAACTTTAGAAGTAAGGAAATAATTAGTCTATAATGGAGTTGCCACAGTGATTAATTTATTATTTAGGTTTATTTATAGATATTTATTATTTATATTTTCATATAAATCAAATTTATATAAAATTATTTATATAATAAATCAGCAATATATAATTATTTAAAGTTTAACATAAAATAAAATATTAAATATTTATGCATTATCTATTATATATATATGAAAATTCACAACACATTTTAAATCCAAATTTTAATTTTTTTTCTTCAAGTTGCATCTTACACTTTACATTTACTTTAATGAAAGTAAAAAATTAAGAGTTTTATATTTCTTAGAGCTCCAGCATAACTTCCCTGGATGATACACTAAGAGATCTACTCTCAAAAGGGCTGCTTCTGATAGGAAAGCAATTTAAATCTTCAGAGTATAGGACAATCTTGACGTAAGAACATCCTGAATTATTCCTAGATACTATACGCATTTATTTTTTATTCCTCCTATAAGGTTAATATCTTCCTTTTTGTTTGCTTGGAAAGTTTTCTTGATGACCCTCATATCCCATTTTTTGGTGTTTTTCTCAGAATTTTAATGTGCTGATTTTCCCATACTACTATTTCCTTTTATTATTTATATTTGCCATATACTATTATGCACATATATTTTCTGGCAGAATTAAATATTTTTGTCTTTCTAGATGGCTGTCGTGTCTTAAGGGCTTTCTTATACCTCTGCACTTAAATATTTCAGCCTTGCTTTAAAAGTTTTATGTTAGGATATCCTATTTTTAGCACTAAATAGGCAATAATATGTCTTATTCTTCATGAAGGATATTTTATCTATTAGTATAATGAAATAGTAGCTTGGAGTGAGATTACCTCCTTTTCATCGGTGAACCAGACATCCTTGCAGAGGCAACATGGACACCAGCAGAGATCCAGCATGTGACTACCAATGCAATGCAAGGAATTTGCAAAGCAGATGCCCATTTGAGGGTGTTTTGATGGCAGACACAAGGTTGGCATCAGGGCCTCACAGAAAATTTCAGAACTGATGAGGGTTTTGGCCCCTTCCAGATCAACCGAATGGCTCCCCACCTTGGAAACTAGAACGTCATAGGGAGGAACGACAGAAAAGGAGGCACACACTAACACCCAGAGTAAATGTTTAGACCTGGGCAAGAGATTCAAGCTGCTCAGGAGTAAAAGCTGAGCACAAAAAATTAGTCACTTTGTTACAAACTGATAGTTCTTCAGAAAGAAGTGACAACTGTTAGGGAATCACCAGCGCAGGGGGCCGTGGACAGAAAGGCATTAAACAGACTGCAGGGTTGTGACTACCTGGTATTGGTGCTACACACAATATGAAAACCCCTCGTGCGATAGCCCTGCACCTTATTGACGACTCTCTGATGGAAGAATGTCACAAAGCATGGCACCCCTTATACTTCTACTAATCAGAGGTACTCAGAGGTGTTCCAGACTTTGGTCTAGGCAATATTTTCCTTTTCATTTAAAACTATATTCCAAACACTTTTTTCTTTAGTGAGATTCAGCTGAGAATACCACTCACTTAAAGGATGTAACCAATATTAATAGTGGTGTGCTTTGAATATTAGATGACGTAATATTTGCATCAAAATATTTCAACACCTTCTTTCATGTCACTCAGCAGCAATATATGCTGATTGTTCAGGAAAAGCAACTAAGGAACTATGAAAGGAGTCCCTATGCTCTTCAACAGCAGCAGAAAAAGCTACATATTAGAAAAAAAAAAAAAAAAAAGAGAAAAAATACTTTCATGACCCCAATTTTTTTCTACATCACTTGCTACCTGGAAAGCACCAACTCTGATGCCATGACCACCCAGATAAAAATACTGGCTATGGAATCTCTGCTAGGCATACAATGCTTTCTAATAGAAGACAGCTATAAAAATAAACAAATTACTTAGGTTTTTTTAAAATGTAGATTAATTTTTCCTGAAACACAATAATACGTAATCTACATACGTTATAAGGAACCTGGCTTTTTCCTTTACAAACAGAAAATCATTTATACTAGGTTTTTATTTCAAGCACACACTAAAATTATTATTCTTCACAAAAGAGGAAAGGGAGTGTCTGCCAATCAACTTGACATGCTATTGAAAGACTGGCACTAATAGCTATGACAAGAGCAAACCTATTTGAAGCAGAGCTGCTGCTGCCTTTTTCTTTTTTTAAAGTATACCAGCCATCAAAAATAATGTTTTATCTGACTAGAAACCCAAGCAATATCGCTGCTGTAAAAGCTTGCACCTGATTTGCCTATATCTAGTAATGACAATTTTAATATTGTTTCAAATGACAGCATTTAAAGTGTTTTATTTAAACAGTGATAAAGACTAAGAACACTAACTATTCCAAGTAAAGTGTTAAATATGCTTGCACACAAAACTGTATATCCTTTATTTGGAGGCTTTACATCAGGTATGAATTACAAGTTTGCATAAGTACTCAACTGACTTGTATTTCCATTCCTTCCTTGATAAATAACATTTACTGATTTTATATTTTTGTAGTTTGATAAATTCAGAGAGCATAAGAGCAAACAGGCTTTTATTATTTAATTTTTCATATTTTTTTTCAACTCTATATTTCCTACTAAAGAATGAGAAGATGCAAAAGAAAGGATTAGAAAAAAAGAGAAACATTTAAAAGTAGAAAAGCACTAGGATACTAGTATAATTGCTATATTATCAGGTTCTGTGTGTCCAATTCACATTCTGAATAAGTCTGCAGTTTCCACTTGGTAATACAGTTATACTTTGATAAAATCACATAATAGATCACACCATAACTTTTAGCAATCAATTTTTCCTCTTAATAATTTGATAAATGTAGCTGTCAAGTGGGATAAAGATCACAATTTTATTTGGGATTAACTATTTGAACTTTCAGAATTCCATTCATGAATATTGCAACTGTTACAACTGATAGGATCACAATTTTGTCCCTTGTTGATGATGTAATCATGCTGCAGGTTGCTAGTACAGCCCTGTTTCTCAAAAGCTAAAGAAACGTGGCCTCTTGAAAAGTGCGATTAAAGTTTGCAAAAATACTTTTCAAGCACATATAAAAGAGACCTTAAAGTAAATTTTTCTCATTCTCACTGCTCTCTGGAAAGAACTAAAACATCCCCTAACTCTGTTTCCCTAATCTAAAAAAGAAAGATGTAAGATATGGGCCCAGTTTAGTGAATGGATGATTAATTGAACTGCCTTTTCATTGATTTCAGATTTCAGGAGCCAATAACACAGTACTGGAACTTCCAGGCAAAAGATCAGAATTTCATAACGACTCTTCAAACACATTAAACAAATAAATAAATGTATGTTCCAATGTATTTTATTAAGGGTTTAATGACATACCGTAAAGAAACAGTTTAGACAAGTGTATTACCACTCAGTCTCAAAGAGAATAAGATTTTAGCACTGATGACGGGAATGTTGTCTCTGAGAAAGAACACTTTGGGGGCTTTCCTCAGCTACTCCATTGCTATCACAACACCCAAACACTTTGGATTCACAAACACAGCCCTTACCAAGAGGCTGTAAATTAAAACTATTTGAAGATTTAAGAGCAGAAAGAACCAGTAGGTGATAGTTTGACTTCTGGTATATCAAAGCCCCACAAGTTTTGCAGTGAACCTAGCAACATTTGGCCCTCCTAAAACCAATTTTCCAGAAAGACATCCAGTCTTCTCAAGGCTCAAAGGAACAGAACAGGAATAATTTCTTCTGCTAGTTGCTGCCAGAGCTCAATTGACCTCATATTTAAGTGTTTGCACCTTGTTTCTCATTTCAATTTGTCTGACTACGCTTTCAGTAATTGATTTTACTTAGGCTTTTCTCAGCTAGACTAAGAGTAGCTCATGTCTGATATTTTCTCTCTGTGAAGCAACTCATACACTATAATCAAGTACCTATCTATCATTTGGTCATGAATTATGTAACTCTTCAAGAACACTAAGCGTTCAATCACCACGTAGGCAGTCAACTGCCAAAACACAGTCGTCACGATCTTTGTTCTGTGGATGCCCAACCCCAGAGGCACATATAATTTTCATGGAGGCACAGGCACACAAAACTGTACTTCCAAGCATTCTCCAAAACATGTCTGTGCAGCACAGGGAAGCAGCTTACTCTTTTAGTTCTGCCAGGATCCATAAGAGTAAGCAATCCTCCACCCCTACTCACAAGGCCCTGGGTGGTAGACTCTCCCAGAGCACACTGGATAATTTGAGTGCTTTGCAAGCATAGTATCACTATCAAAAAAAACCCAACCAAACAAAAACTTGCCAAGGAGTATAATGAATTGATCTGCCTCCACTGATCTTTTTTTTAAAGACTACCAAGAAAGACTTTATATGACTGCTACTTCTAAATTAAACATCACCGAATTTCTGTTCAATGTCTTAAGCAGTTCCCTTATCACATGGTTGACTGTTGTGAAGCCATTTTCAAACAAGACCATTGTGATTCAAACTGCATAGGCATTGCACCTGTTTTGCACATGAGGAAACCCAGACAAAAAGCAAGACCATTACATCTTTTGCTCATTGAAAAACTGGGTTATTCTGATTTCCTAGAGTAGTGTTCATTCTTGGAGATCATCTTCACTTTTTACAGTGCAGCATGGAAATAACAATATTGAAAAAAACCCCAGTATCATCACATAACTTTCAACATTATCACAAAACCAATAATGAGCAAACTGTTCCTCTTCTCTCTGAAGAGGTTTTTGCCTTATGACTAGTTTAGTATCCACAGAAGACCACTATGCACACTGTGAGGTGCCGTGGGCTCTGCAGCTATTGTAATAATGGAGATGTTCAGCCATAGATATTACACTGTTCAGACATAAATAATGCATCATAATAGTATCATAATGTTTATAAGACAAGAGCTCCTAAATGATGAACATTTAGTTCAAACTGAAATTATCACTACCAAGTGATGCTGCTCCAATGCAGACAAAGCACTGAGAAAGACAGCTCGAGAACTGAGCCCTGGCGAGTTCTACCGCAGGTACGGGCTCTTCCCCTGTACCACTCGTCAAAGTATTCAGGCTCAGTCCAACTCAGTATTGCAATGTAGCATCAGTTGGAAGAAAAAACATATCCAAGACTTTTGGAAACTCAATACATACAAGAATCAACCAAAAGATTTCTTCAGCTTGCTTTGAGACTTGCAATACAGACAAGCCCACAGTGAGCAACTCAGAATTTTTTTGTTATCAAATAATCTCATTTTTAGAAAAATCACTAAATTGAGAGTCACCAACATGATATGACAATTCACTCTTTTATTGTATTCATCTTCCATTTGTAATGACATATTTTCAGATTTGCACATCGATAACGAGAATATACATGAACAGCTTCAACTGGAACCAAATTTCTATGACTAAAACATTAACTGCAAGATTCCTGAGCTTGCTAGTAAGCCCACTTCTGTTCTTAGAACAGCAATAAGATCTATCATAATTTTAAATGTGATTTTAAAAAGAAAATAAAGTAACACTAGGGAGAATGGATTAACAGCCTCTGGATTTCTGGTTTTTTTTCAAATAAAATTTCAATTTTAACACAGTCCTTGAGAAAATAGGTCAGAGAATATGAAGAAATAGGCACAAAGCTCTTACAGAATGACACACAATGACACTTTAAAAAACAGATTTGATGATTTGTATAAAAAATTAGAGGTTAAATGCATAAACTGGTTTTTGAAGTATGATCTAGCAAATTCAATCTACAGTTTTATGTGCAGATGCATATATTTCTGTAGGCTTGTATGCATTAAAGTCCTCTTGTTCAAATGCAGCACAGTTTAAAAGTTAAAGACAAAAGTATAATCTAGACTGTTATTGTTTTAAAACATATAAGGTTTATAAGGAATATAGTTGTATTGTTACAACTCTATGACAAAGAGAACCTATAGCAAAAAGAGGAAAGAAAGTCTGAAGACCTGTTTTTGTGGCATTTCCATATATCAATTTCTCACACTATATAGAGTCTGAAAGGTGCAGAGCAGAAGTTCTGAAACACCTTTCAATTACAGTATCAGCCTTACTCATGTAGAAGCCAACTTGTTTTGCCTCCCACCTTCCACAGCCTCTCCCTTAGAAATGCAGCTTCTTCAAGCTCCTTACTACCACTGAACCCATAAATGCATATAGTGGCTGCCAAAGAAAGCTAAACAATACCTAATATTACAGTATTATATTATAAAGAGCATTAACTTTGAATTAGAAGTCCAATTGTCAATCTTAATTTCATAGATGAGAAACAGACTTGACTTTTACTCCCAGCCACATTCTAAAGGTATCCCACAGCTCCATTCCTGGTGACGAGTTTCTGACTGTCCTGCAAAGTAGCTGGAGTTGTTGTCTGTCTCTTTACCAGCGATCAGACTTTATTTCTATCTGCTCAAAGTAGCAAAAGGTTTGGCTTTCCTGTTACAAAGTAGTATTAGAACACAAAAGACAGACAAATATGTTTAAGTTAAAAAAATCAATCTTGTATGACACTTTCACACTCCTATCATCCTAAAGGGTTGTATGTCGTGTTGTAGATTCTCCGTGGGTGCAGCCAATGACCAATAAGTCATCAGTAACCGCGAACCAGCCACAGAACAAATCTCATTTTTATAAGGGATGTTAGCCAGGGCACAGGAGTTGTCCTTCATTCCTCTAAAATTCTTCTCTAAAACTTTTAACTCTCAGATGTCCAGCAGTCAGAAATGGATTGAAAAGAAGAAAAGAAATTCCCTTTAATTTAAGTCTGATATGAATACACAGTTATCACCTAGGTTCCTCTTTACTTGTGTTTCTTCTTGAAAGGAAAATACAGCATTTATTTTAGCAACGGTATTATGCAAACAATATTTCAACACTTTTATTGTATACCAATTCTAGGCTAGCCTGGCAATAATTAGGTGACAATCAGTTCTTGCTAGTGCTAATATATTTCTACAGTACCCTATTTAGTGCAAGGGGATTTCTACAGCATAAAAATGAATGTATAGAAATGAGATACCATTAGTATACAACACATTGATGACTATTTTCCTATGTTACCAAGACAAGCAAGTCGAATAGTTTTAACCGCAGCATGCTGCAATGAACAATTATTTTACCCAGATATGGTCTTGAACAAATAACATGAAAACGTACACAAACATTTGTAATTTTGGGATGTTAGTGATTCTGCCAGTGTTATAGCTCTCTGTATTATGTCTGTCTATCCGTCTACTGAAAGTATTTGATTTTTTCATATTAAGCGGGATTATTGTAGTAAAAATCCAAGAGTGTCTGCATTTAAGCTTCTGAGTTGAATATGCTTCAGTGAGAACTATGGTGAAATGTGATCAGTTTTCTGACCTATTTTGAAATTGGTATTCCGCCAACTGGCATTTTGTTTGCACATCCAGATATTATCCACCATATGCTGACATGACATGATGATTGGTTCCAAAATGAAGTGGAATACTTGGCAAATAGAAATATATGGTACAAATAATACACTGTCTCTAGTCAGGAAAGCAAGTAGTCATTTTGAAAAGACGGAGAGGTTTTAAAATAACTAGTTTGCACACGCTGCACAGAACTGAACGAAAGCTCTTCACGTTGTGTTTTCTATGGGTATGAGGGTTTCAAAAACTGAGATCAATTCCTTACAGAAGAAGATTAAAATCTGACACAGGAGTACTAATAGTAGTAATTCAGTGGAAGATTAATTTGCATCTCAGGAAGAATTTGGCCCACATAGCTTCTTCCTCCTCTGGATTCCCCAACTCCTTCTTCTCACCATCTGTTCTTTTTTCCCACTGCTCTGACTTGTCTTCCCACCCAGTGATGTCTAAGTTATCTGCTTCTCCCGAGTTAAGATCACATTTCATTCAAGCTGCAGCCTAATTTTGTATTATTTCTTCTAACCTCCTGCCATTGAACTCTTATTTTTCTCCTAACTGTATGTTTCCATTAAACTTCTGCCTTCTACTCAGAACTGTAGAACCTGTAAAAAAACCCAAACCGATGAAAAACCTTGTTCCCAAACAGAAAACACTCCAATTTTCTTCTTTGAATTCCTTTTTCAAAAGCAATAGTTTTGTTTTGCATTCCTCCAGTGACTTCTGTGTGTGCTCTCTAATGCAAAGCCTGAAAACATATATCTAAGTTATTGATTGATCTCTGCTGTTCTATCTTTAATGCCAAACACTGTCTACTTTTTTGTAATAAAATCTAAGAATGTTTAAAGTACATTAATTTGTCACTGTATTTCCTGTGTAATTTTGTTTTTCTGTTCTTGGGGGAACAGTGTGACTAGAGGGACTTAAAACAAATGTTAAAAAAATATTTTTTTATAAAAGTTCAACTACATTTCAAAAGGAAGCATCTAAATAGCACGCACTTCTGATGTTTATTTATTGAACTGCAAGCTTTGCTTGTGAAACATGAATGGATTTCAGTGCTTAATACATAACCTTCAACCCTAGTGAAAACTTGAAGAGGATTAAGCCCATTTTAAATCCTGTTCTTCTTCAGAATAAATGATAATAACAGAATAAATGATAATAACATAACTTCTCATTTTCTTATTACAGTCATTTAAACATGCACATATAGAAAAGACAAGAATTTGTAAGCAAAGAGAGGAATGACCTTACCAGCATGCAAGTATGCCAGATCAGGATTTTCAATGTCTGGGTGTAGTTCTTTCAAGTGGTTACGAAACTCCACAGGGATATTGGTTCCATAGTCACATTTAGGACAGTTATACATTTTTACTCCTTCATGCTTTCCTGTATGCAAGATGTGTTTACGGATATTTTCTGCACAGTTAGACCTAAAAAGCAATGAAAAAAAAGAAAAACATAGTATAATTTATTTCCTACTAGTGGTTCAAATAAAAGCTAGTGTTATAACAGAAAATCAGTTCTTAATAGTCATTCTTCATTATCTGCACAATATTTGCATCCTCTCGCATAAATATTGTCCTTTTCATGAAAGCTCCCAAAACTGTTTCAGGTTAACTGAACATTACATCTGAACCAGAAGTATTAAAAAATGTTTGATTTTTTTACATTTACAGAAGTCTTAAAATTTCTATTTTTCTCATGGTAGTCAGTGATGAAATTAAACAAAAGTCTTTAACTTAGCAAAACTGAAATACACAAATGCCTATAACAGTCCCAACAGAGCTCACATGAACCTTTCCTACACAATTCCTAGATTCCACAGGAGTTGCTGTGAATGATTTTTCTAAGTATGTTCCACCAACTCTCATGTCACGCTATGAACTCTTCCTAGGAAAAAGAATTGAGTTGTTCAAGTTTATATCTCTTTGAAAATACACATGGATTCTGATACATCTTAAATACAGTTTTTGTGAAAGCAGTGGAGTTTTCATGCACAGAAGTCAGAATACGTAGACAATTAGTTTAATGCATTTTAAAGAAATATTTCTAATGATATTTGTAAAAAAAAGGGAATAGAAAAAGATTTTACATTTCTTCATGAAGAGATCCATATGGGAGTATTTTTTAATTTCCAGTCTTTAAAATGTTGCAGTCTCATTACAAAATTATTTTGCATTAGAATTTCCTACTTATTCAAACTTTGTGATGACTCCTATATAAAATATAATGCTGCTTCATTTATTTAAATCAGAAATAGCCATTATATTTATTCTTTAATCAAAAGAATGGCCTGTATTTGTGTGCCATTGTTTTGGAGTTTTATTTATTTTTTTAGACTTTCTTAGTACCATATACTATTATTATTGCCAAACTAAGAACAATAATTCAGTTTAACTAAAAAAAAGTACAAACACTCATGTGAACTACATAAATGCATAATACTTCACAAATATTCAAATGAGACAAGTGCAGTGTTTTGGGCTGATTAAACTGATTGTTTATCTGTCACTATTAGCAATACCACAGTAACAGGCAACTAAAAAAAGGACCCCCAAAATAAACTGGAAGTAGCAGCTTGAAGTTCTGCTGGAGTGCTTGTCTCTCCCTCGGAAATGGTCATAGTAAAGTTGGTATCTGCCTTACGGTGCTGCCAAAGCTCACCCTCTGTCATGTCCATCTGCTATATACTGGTATAATGATCAGACTCCTGAGAATGTCAGAGAAGACACTTATCACTGAAAAATATAGAAAATATTGGTCCTCAGCATCTTTCAGGATTCAGCCCTAAAAAAATTACAATGCTCATAAATGTTGTTAAAATGAAATATGTATTTAAAAAAAGGAAAAAAAAATGGATAGTGTACACTGCAATGAAAGCAGAAGACAACCCGGTAACCTTCTATCATGGGTTATACTTTAAAGGGCAGTAGATTAAAGCAGAGCATATGAATCTGAAATAAAATATCAGTGTTCAACTCTCATACTATGTTAAGGGAGGATATAAAAGTTTTTGCTTTGAAATATTTCTGTGAAACATATAAAGGATCTGTTGAAACCTATGTAAGAGTTTTGAAGAAAACCCAGCCCGTTCAAGTCATAAAAGGCCGGTTCTATCTCCTTTGATTTGGAATTTGTTCCAACCACTTCAAACAGAGAAATCCCAAAGTCCCATTTATTCAGTCATCAGTAAACATCTGTGACTTAACACACCAACATACTGATATAAAAATTTTAAACCCATGTTTTTCCATGTGGCAGGGTCAGAAAGGTTTAATCAGAAATAAGGAATTTGAGATCACAAGGCATTACAAATGCCCCCTCATATTAGGTTGCAAGGCAGCAATTGCAATCATAAAGTAAACCATGAAGGTAACAACTGGTAAATTCAAGCACTTTTGAAGCCAAGTAATATCTTCAAATATGACATGACAAAAGTACTGCATATAAAATGTTTTTTAATTATTCAGTGTGCTTTGAATGTCTGTTTTATTAGAAGTCTTCTTGAGCCCATGTACTGTACAAGTATGTTATATGTTTGACACGAAACACCTCCACCAACACTGTTTAAGTGTGTAGTGACATCACTTCATCTCATAAGAGTAAACACAGAAGTCTGTGATTTTAAACAGCACTGTATTTTCATTAAAGCTATTCATGATAAGCATCTAACTAAAACATTATAGTGTTGAAATAGTGATGATAGTTCAGCATTTGACAGGCGTTGTATTATAAGATTCACTTCCAGGTGTTTATAAACTTTGAAATACAAATTTCCTTTGTTCTGAAATTTGGAAGTTAAAGCCCAGCCCAAAAGAAATCGTTTGAGAAAAGTCCTCCTGTTTTTTGAGTTCCAGTCTAAATTACAACCACAAACAAATAAAAGCAGCTTTTAGGAGACTAGTCTGTATTTCAGTAAGGCTAAACCAGAGGTCTCCAAGTTAAATTACTATTATCGCTGCTTAATGTAAGCACGCTTTCATCCTCATAATCCATTTTGAAAATCAAATGTATATATTTCTGTCAATTTGTCCATGCTCTGCAATAACAGGAAGGGAACTTATTAGAGAGACTTAATTAGTCTAAAGCTATAGTCGATGGGTTTATATTCAATTCTGATGCAGAGAAACACAACAAAAAGGTTCCTTTTATTTCATGTCTTGCAGTAAGTCTTCTTATTAGATGTGAAAAAAGGTTTGAGATTCGATGCAAACCCCACAACAATTCTATTAAAGGGAAGAGGGAGGCCTGTATAGTTTTCAGTGTCCTGTCAGTGCTATGCATGGTGAAAGAGGAGATGGAACTAAGGTACATTGCAGATGAACAGGAAATATGAGGAGCTGAAAAGCTCAGCCCATACTTCCTATGCAACAAGCCTGTATGACTTAATCCATCACAGACTGATATATTGGGAAGGGCATAGGCCTACTTTCCCCTGCACACATCCAGGAGAGCTCCCACATTTCTGTAAAGGACAACACTGTGAAATAAGGGAGACAGATGGCAAGCTTCTCCTGAGAAATGCAGCTACTGCTTAAGATGAACAGAAAACCTCTTTTGGATGAAGATAAAAAAGGGCTTTTATCTCTAATGTTCATCGCACAGTGATGTGTTCACATTGCTGTTCTAATTGCACATTTCATGTTGCCATTAGAAATCCATTCCTACCAACCAGTTACCTCTCTGTCTTTTGCTGCTCTCAATACATTAAAGGTTGCTGTATATTCAAATATAAACTGGAAATGTCTTATTGATTGTAAAATGGTACATAAGTCAGAGAATCACAAAATGGTTAAGGTTCTATGGGACCTCTGGAGGTTGTCTGATCCAACCCCTCTGCTCAAGAAGGACCACTCAGGGCCAGTTGCCCAGGACCATTTTCAGGCATCTTCGGAATGTCTCTAGGGATATCTTCCAGGCTCCCTGGGCTACCTGTGCCAGTGGTTCATCACCCTCACTGTGGTATAGTGTTTCTTGGTGTTCAGAGAGAATACTTCCTATCATTCTGTTTGTGTCCACTGCCTCTTGCCCTGTCACTAGGCACCACCGAAAAAGAGAGTCTGGCTTCCTCTTCTTTACACCCTCCCTTCAGATATTTGTGTACATTGACAACATCCCCTAAGTCCTATCTCCAGGCTGACCAGTCCCAGCTCTCTCAGTCTCTCCTTATTTGAGATGCTCCAATGCCTTCATCATCTTAGTGCCCCTTTGCTGGACTCTCTCTACTATGTCCATGTCTCTCTTGTACTAGGGAGCCCAAAACTGGAGCAGCACTCCAGGTGTTGTCTTGCCCATGCTGACCAAAGGGAAAGGGTCACCTCTCCTGGCTGCAATTCTCGAAATGCAGCAGCAGGTATTATAACAGTGAATAATAGCTTCCAATTGACAACTCCAGTGGCACTAGCACAATGAGCCTCATGGTTTTTCCACAACAGGGCCTAAAGCAAACTTCCTTACTCCAAGGATGAGAACAAAACAATTTATTTGAGGTTTCAGTGGTGACTGTGCTTGCACAGGTATCATCCACAGAGTGACAAGGAAGCCTAATGCCACACGCATTCAAACCATTGCCTGCTTTTTAGCAGCATTGGTTCACTTTGCTGAGAGGGTGGAATAAAGTGGAAGGTTAGGAGCTGCATAAAATGGCCAGACACTATGTCAACATGAGAAGCTGTTACCATTGTTTAATGTGTCTTCCCTCTCTACCCTTATATATATATGAATCAGTTAAGGCATCGTGCCAAGAGCAAGAAAAAGAGTGTCTGGTCTACAGAACACTGGGAAATTCAGGTTTCTGGTAAACGAGACAAAAGTTCTCACAACTCCCTTTTGCCCATCAAAGTAGTATAACTGACATTTTCTCAGTTGCATTTGGGAAGATATAGTGTGGCACTGACCAGATTCCTTAGCAAAACTATGTCTACTCACTGTAAACAGCAGCACTGTTCAGGGTTCTGGGATGGCAGAGCACAGATGTGCACTTTGCAGGAGGCAGAGGTGGGAGTTCAAAGTCAGCAGCAGAAAAACATGGGTGGAACAATGAGTCTTGGAGCAAATCTGTGCCAGGTGGGGAATTGTCAGCCTGAAGGTCCCCATAGTAAGTGCTGTCTCTGGTTATTATTCCCCTATCATCTCTTCTCTCCCACCTTGCAGGGCTAAGCCAGCCAGTCTCACTAGAAAGCAGTACAAGCTGTACGAGGGTAGGGATTTGGGCATCCCTTCCCGCTGCAGAGGGGCTCTGCATTCCCCTCAGTCAGCAGCACTGGTTTAAGCAGCCTGTGTAAACAGCTCAGTTTAGTAGCTAACTGCAGAGCTGTGGCTGCCCAATACCAGAGCTATTTGCCATCCTCATCTTTTACATGGCATTTTGGATAAAAATCATAAAATAAGAGAAATTCACAAAACATCTGTTAATTCTAAATTTGCCCATGTAGAATAGGAATGCTTCTATATTTCTGACGGTTCTCTCCATGAGAATACGTTAGCGTTGTATTCAACAGCTAAATGAAATATAGCAGGAAGTAACCCATTTTTATTATTTTTTTCCTATTTACTAATAAGAAACTGAAATTAGAGCACTCTTCCATTATGCATTGCCTGACATTATCAGAAAGATGCTTACTGCAAGACATGGAAATGGAAGGTTTCAGAGGTGCAAATGAGGCAAAATGTTAATTATCTAGTCCACTAAGTTTTAAAAAATTTAGCACCTTGTAGGGCTCTTATTTGCACGAAATAAACCTTTTTTAAAAGGTCTTCTCTAGGACATTAGGTACAAACATCTTCTTTCTGCAGAGAAATGCATGTAATGTAAAGGACTTATGGCAGCTCCATGGACGTCACTGTTTACAACAGAAAAGCAAACACAGTGATATGACTGACTGATTGAAAAGATTTCTACTTTTTCCTTGTTCGTCAGTATGAATCAAGTTCACTCTCATATCAAGAGCACTTTGAAGGTCTTCTGCACAGTTTATAACCTGCTATGCAACCTGCAAGAAGTACACAGCAGTTGCAGTATTTTGATTGAAAAGTAGCAGAGTCTCCAGATACTTTCTTCCAGAAATAAAAGGAGTTATGATGAAAGCAAACTTCTCAATGAAGCAATACATATCATTGTAGATTCTTAACCTCAGTTATTCACCAAAAGTTTGCAGGTATTTCTTTCACAGAAAATGCCATCTAACTTGGAAAACTGTCTTTAAATCAAAACTGTAATAATGTAACTATACTAAAAAAGGAGAGCCATAGATTTTTAGAAATGCAAAGTCATACAGAACATTCAGCTTGACCTCATGAACAGCACAGTTCATAAAATGTTTTCCCAGTGATTCTTTCCTCAAACCGTAACTCTTTCTGGTACTAAAATATGGTTTTCAGAGACACATTGAAATCTGATGGAAAGCAACAAGGAATCCTTTGAAATCTTATGCAAATTAATCTACAGTTGATCACTCTCACTTTTACAAACTGTCATATTTCTCACCCTCCTGCATCCAGCTAACAGTGTTACATGTCCAACACACTTTGCTCAGCTGTAGAATCCCCTGATATCTGGACTCTACCAGATGAGCTACAGAGACCCAGTTCCTTATAATTCACTTCCAGGAATCATCAGATTCTTCCTAAACTCTTTTCAGTTGTAAAGATTGCTTTAAGTTTTGAATACTAGATTTTGCGTCAGTGCTGAATACATGGATGTCATGACTTTCCATGTGCTCAGCGTCCTCCAGTTGCAGCCAGGAGTTCTGGAGCTCTTGGATCCTCCTCGAAGCACCACATGCTCAAGTACACTCCTTTAAATGCAGAGACCTTTCAGGTTGTTTTCAGAATTACTGCTTTCCAAAATACAACCCTTCTAGCCTGCCTTTGTTTCTTGCTGTCATTAAATTCTATGAAAACTAGCATTCAGTAGGGTAGTGGTAAACAACCTAATGGGCAATACTTTCTTTACAGGAAAGAAACAAATACCTCAACCTGTGGTAATTGCATTATACAAACAGGCTTATTCAATCAAAACGTTCAAAATGACAGTCACTCTGCCCAACTTCTACTATGCAAAAATTCAGACACACAAGCCAAACAAAAAAATCTACCCAGCATACTCAAGATTTAGCTAATTTCTAAATTTAAAATAAAAGAAACTTATTGCCAGTTAATGCAAGCTAGCTACATTATAGTACATAATCTGCATGTACCACTGGCACTCAGTTCAGATCACAAGTTTAAAAATTAAAGTATCAGCTTACCTCTTCAGTGCAACAGGTCAGTAGAGTATTGCACAGGAAATAATAAAAAATAGCAAAAAATATATTGTGTAATGTGTTGAAACTAACATTATAAAATGGCAGTGATTATTCTACATTAAAACACATACATAATATGTATATATGGGGATGTATGTACAAGAAATGCAGTACATTTTCTCAGCCTTCTCACTACTAACACGCACCTGGTTTACTTTTTCCTTGCTCTTCTCCTTTCAAAGTAAAAACTTTACCTTTTATTTAGGTTTTAAATGACTGGGGGAACAATCACATGGATACAAGTGCTAGCTCTCTGCAACAGACCTCAATTATCAAGTGACTTACAATACTATTGCCAGAATTAGCAGCATATGGCTCCATGGGAACTCAGAAGGTCAACTACAATGTACACAGTGCCAGCTTAGTTTTGCCTGTGTCACTGCTGGCAAACATCTCCCTGTGCTGCTCCTAAAGACCTCTGGTGGAAAGTGGCGATGAGTTGCTGGGGAAAAGCAACGTCTTTACCACCCCAGCTGTTTCTGCATTGAACATTTGCTCACAGCTGATGCTTTTGAACTATACCAAGATAAGATGACTGAAGCACACACCCACAGTGTCATAAAAATGCATGCCTGACAATCTGGTGGCCACACATATTGCCATGTTTTCTTGTACTTGCATGTATTGCCACTCAGAAAATATGTAGTAGCCCATAAAAGAGAGTACACTACATTTACATGCTTTAATGAGATTTTATAATGCAGTCAGTTTCACAAAGAAAATAATAAAAATGTATTTGGGATTTATTCTCATAGTGTTATAGCAACACCCAGGGATAATAATCGTAATGTTTTCTGCTTTTCTACATTTTTAGCTTACATTTTTTTCTGTAATGATCTATTTGTTATGACATACAGTATGTGTGAC
This sequence comes from Manacus candei, assembly GCF_025592945.1. Taxonomy (NCBI): domain Eukaryota; kingdom Metazoa; phylum Chordata; class Aves; order Passeriformes; family Pipridae; genus Manacus; species Manacus candei. The sequence goes on along the minus strand of NW_026138136.1, from coordinate 855,536 downwards.
AGATGTCCAATGCTGGCTGCTAAAAAGTAGCAGAGCCCTGTAGGGAAGCAGCAAAAACTTGTGCGTCAGCACTGAAAATGATGGAAGATTGATAATTACTGCTTGTGTCTGAGCTCCATTCAGCAGACTAGCATGCCCAAATTGTAATTTGGCCACAGCTCCACTCTTCTATTTACAATGTATTGGAATGAAAATTCCCAATTTCAAATAATTGATCATTACAACTACATGTGATACAAGGAGTAGATTACAATAGCCAAAGTGCACACTTTTAAAGGCAAATTCAAGATAACTGGAAATTCTGAAGGGAAATAAGTGATGTACTGCAGTCTTGTTTACCTCTGAGGAATCTGTAAAGCCACTTACAACCCTGCACAGTGAAGAACTACTAAAGTATAAACCCAGTGCTGGCATCTAGATCTACTCATGAATTTTCAATCAGAGTATTTTTCTTAAAAACAAACACAAAAATTAAATCCAGAATCAAAACCAAAACAAATAAAAAAAACCCAAACCAAACGCCAAAACAACAACAACAACAAAAACCTGAAAAAAAGAGAACAAAACCAAAAAACCCACTTTAGTTCACAAAAGACTTCACAATTTAAAGAAAATCTGATTTTTGCAGAAAAAAAAATTCTCTGATTCCAAGGAAGTAAGGTTTCCTGCCTTAAATACTTCCATTAATTCTACTTTCTACAGGAAGAGAATGAAATATAGAAGACGCATAGACAGAAACCTGCAAATTGTGTCAAAGCTACTAGACTTGGGGAGAACAGGAAACGTGCCTCAGCTTTCCACCTGTGCTGTGGTCCTCACTGACCCCAGAAGTGCTGTGCAGAGCTGAGCTGCTCAGCTCCTGAGTCTGCTTCTGAGTAGCTCTTCAGAGAGGACCTCAGTTTCTCCTTTAACTAAATAGAGAAGAAAAAAAGCAAAACAAACAAACAAAAAAGGGCAATTTTCCATAGGACTGATCTGCTGCTGAAAACTCTCTGTAACATTTGCTAGAACTCCCGGCTTCTGCGTTGCTGCAGGCAGAGTGGGCTCTGTAATGGCCTGGCTCAAGGGCCCTCTGGATCTGCATGCCTGCAGCGTGAGGGATGCAGAGGTCTGCTGTGCACAGTGCACTGCTGCACTGTGTCAGCCAAGGTTTAAGTGGTAGAAATAGCAGGTGGAGTTCATCTATTTCACGGTAACTGAGAATAATCACTCCATTGTTCATGGGCTTCCTCCCTCCCCCTTTCCTTTCTTCTCGGAGCAGATGGCATAAAAGAGAAGTTGGTCTGAGAAGCAGCATATCTGTAGTGGTGTAAGGATGGAAACTGGGCTTTAAGCATCATAGGCCCTGATTTAACAAGGTATTTACGCATTTGTGCAGCTTAAGTACAAGCAGCCTCCATCATTGACTTCAAAAGAATGACTCACAAGGTTAAATTTATGTACATCATCAAATACCTTGCTGAAATAAGGCCATGGAAAACATCCACTTTTTTAAAAAGCTAGAATGAATTTAACTGAAGACACGTATTTCCTTTCAACATCAGTTTTTTCCCTATTGTACCTCTTTTAATGACCACATAAAGTAACTGAACAATTCTGTAGACTCTGTTTGTATATCCGCAGGAACACATAAAGTATTTTCACAGACACAGAAGTGTAGATGGAGCCTAGGAAAGGGTGTGGAATCTATCGACTGCACAAGATGAAACTGGATTCCTAATGTTCCCGGAGTTAGAAATGATAGCAACAGACCCTAAAGGCTGCCTGTCAATCTCAGATGCAGATGGTACTTCTTCCAACTGGCCTCCGTGTCAGTTCCTTCAGCCATTTTAGTGACAACACGGTTCCCTAGAGGGTAGATCCTGTTGCTTTGCAGCCTGGATTCATACCCAGGGCACTGTGGTCTGTACGATCTCTGCTCAAAGTAGGTTTTTTTAATGCTAATACACTGCCTCTCCTTGCCCTATCCCAGTCCCAACCCCCCATGTAAAAAGAGATGGTCGTTTTCTTCCTCATTTCAAATGTTCTAATTTATCAAAGGAATCATCAATAATTGTATGAAGGATTCACTTTTGTTATGCATGCCAAAAGTAGATATAAAATCCCTGCTAATAAAATTTACAGATGACGCTGTAATTGGCAGCATGATTAATATTGATGACACTGTCATCATACAGAACAGTTTCAGAAGCCAGGCCTGTTCAATCAAAACACATACACATACAACTACATATTAGGTTTTGCTACCTTTGCACAATGCATGCAAGTAACTACGAGAATGCAAGAATGCTATGAAAAGCTGTGACACTGAAAATTATTTAGGGATTAGTGGACCATTGGTTTAATGTAAGCTTCTAGTATGATGCTATAAGCGAAAAGGTCTCATGCCAACTTTAGACAAGCAAGGAAGTAGCAAGCAATATAATGTTCTCCTTATGACACTGGAGAAACTAATTCTAGAATATCTACTTCCTGCATTACTGCCTACATTTAAACAAACAGCCACAAAGTGATTATAAATAGAAATAGAAGTTAAGTGGGGGAAAACTCCAAAACAATAAATACTCCTTCTGTTTTGCTTATTGCCTTTGAGCTTGGGGCATGACTAACTTAACACGGAATAAAGGTGTGATTAAGGGACAAGTTAACTTAGAGAATTCCTATACAAAACCAAAAGCAATGACTACAAGTTATAGTCAAATTCAACAGAGAAATAAAGCACAATTTCTTCAGCAATTAATCTTTCACACAAGGGGAGCAGGCTTTGCAACTTTGGATATTTTCAGATCAAACCTGAATGTGTTTCTAGATGACAAAATTCAGTCAGATGCAAGAGGCTCAGTACAGAGCCAACTGGAAAAAAAACACCTACCTATGCAGTTTGTTTTATGTAGAAGGTCACACTCGCTGAGCTTAAGGCTTTTTCTGGGCTCAAAGTCTATAAGAAGTACAGTTTAAGTCTGAAAAATGTCATTATGAGGTCAGTCACTTATTGTGCTTCCATGATGTCATGGAAATTTGTTCAGTCTACAAATTAAAATATATTCTTCCTGGCTGTCAATACCGCAAAATCATCTTAGATTCTGAAAGTCAAATTTGGGTCTTTAGTTGGAGGTATGATTGATGATCTGATCTAAAATGTGTGTTGAAAGTATACATCAGAGAAACATCATTCTCTTCAGATTATGTCCTCATAATGCTATTGTCTGCACAAATGCAAGTAAATGCAGCATTTGGCTCTGTACTTTGAGCTTACTTCACAGGCATCATTCACACCAGGTGAACTGAATTTAAGAGTAGGGAGCAAGCAAAACTTGATTTTTTTTCCTTCAAGAGTACATTTGACTATAAGGATGCTCTGCTGCTCAGTAAGAAACTGCAGTTTTCATGTAGCTAGACTTTGACTGGAGACATACACATCAAGATCAATGTGCTGTGTACTTCACCACAAGATACTGAAATGAAATGAAAGCACTAAACTATGTATTTGACTTACCTAGCACACCTATATGTAGAGTAAAATGTATAAGGTAGTTTCTAGCACTTCTACTTCAGACTATTCAAAGTTGCAGATAAGCTGTCTTGTAAAAGTATTAGCTTAAAACTAGACCACCCAGAACAGATACATTATTACTGTTCTTTCAACCATAAAAAATTGTGTCTAAATATTAGACACATGATTTTAACTAGATGAGAAATCAGGGCAACACTATAAATTGAGAAGAATAGGAACTGCTTAAATGGTATTTATTCAAAAACTGATCTAGTACCCAAAAAGAAAAAATTCAACCACCAGGGAAAAAGCCTTCTGGATGCCGATGACATTCTGTCATATTGAGGAAATTTTATAGACTAATGCCAAAAAATTATCCTATAATCATGTATTCAAAGGTTCTGTCTTAAAGAAAAAAACCACAACCATGTAAAAATAAACCTCACCACATTACGTGAAAATAAACTACTTCCATTTAGTATAGATAGTGTTATGGACTTGCCTTTTTTCCCACAGAGGGTTAACATAAGAAGAGGGAAAAAATGGTAAAATATGAAACTTGTTCTTTGGCTTCATCTTTCACATTCCCATATCATACTACAGCAGAAACTAATGAACTTGCTCATCTTCGAAAGCCCTTTTGCATGCTTCTTCCTTCCCCTTAACTCTGATCCTCGCGGATCTTCCCTTATGTGTGTGCCAATTTTACTGGTATAAAATGTGCACTTTTATTAGTTGTGTTCTGATGATTTCTACTGAGAGATACTTAAAGCTTATACAAGTCAAAAACTATTTTATCACTTCTGAAGAAAACTAATAGGGCAGAGCCACTGAATGATAAGAAAGACCACTGAATTTATTTAATAATGCATGTCCATTTCACAAAAATGGCCTGTGTAATCCTTTTAAAAATAATAACCTGTTCATTTCAGACCTTGCACAATGCTTCTCTTTGTCCCTTGTAAGTCTCTCAAATGTCTTATTTTAAAGGAATATATAGTACTCCCGGAAGACATTTTCCCATTTCTATTCTCTTCAACTCCTGTGAGCCCTTGTTCTGTGTGATAAGGCAATCTCCTTCGGGATCTGAGCTGTGTAGTTTCGCACCACGAGTGACAAGGACTCAACTTGAATAACTGCTGTGCGCAGGTTGTAATTATGTCAGCTGGAGTGTTGAACAAGGGGACTGATTAATGTGAGCCCCAGCCCAGGCACAGTCCCTATCAAAACCTTCGTGCAGGCCAGCAGTGGGGATGGGTTAAAGCAGAAAGACAAAACATGCTGTATCGTCCATGATAGATGAATTGCTCCAACAGTCTTCAGGCAGATGTTCCAGGACAGTATAATATACAATTACTCTGCCTTATCACCTTCCCAGGGACAATAAAGCTTCCTCCTTCTATAGCTCATGTGAGTGAAGGCAAAATTAGTTTTACTTTTACAACACTGACTCACTTATCATGTTGCCTTGATTGTGCTTTTACAGCTAAAGAAAACACATGTTCCACTCTTAAACTAAAAAAAAAACAACCAAACGAACAAAAAAACACCACCAAAAACCCTCTGCATTCTTCACCTTTTAAATAAAACCAAACTATTCCTTTGAATCTATTTTGCATCATAGTAACACAGTCCTTAAAGAGCTAATTCAGTTTGCGGTTCCAGGGAACATAACTAACTTTAGAACAACTGTACCTATTCATAAGCTGAATGTTATATGTACATATATGAAATTACATTAGTGAATCAAGTCAGAATGCATAGACAATAAAAAATACATAGGTTTGATACAAAAGATGCCTATGTGAATAACATGCCTTTAGTGACTGTTTTAACTAAGCACTCACTCTAAAAATGCCACAGTACTCTCGTAGAACAATTCTTTGAGAAGTCATTAACTCATATACCTCTTTAAAGGCCACAAGAGGTTACTGGATAACTATTATAAATAATCCAAGTGCTTTCCAAAAAAGTAAACAGAAATTAAGTAAATAATAGAAATTTAGGAAGACAACTATATGTATTCGTTTCCTTTTTGTTATCAGATTGATGCAGTAGTCTATATGTTTCAGGGCCATTCCAAGAGTTTACAGAACAGCAGCCTGCTAACATGAGGTGAATAGCAAGAGAAGAATATAGCTCATAATATCCTGAAATCCTTCCTTTCTAGATACTGGATAGTTACAGATAAAGAAGCTGTGCTTCAAAGAAGAGACTTGAGTCTAAATAGTTCTACTTGCATTCCAAGATGCATTGCTTTCAGTACTGCCCCTTCTTCAGCTATATAACAATGACATGATCTCAAAAAACAAAACAAAAATAATGCACCCAGAAGTGCATTTAGGGAGACACTTATTTGAAGGTCAGGTTTAAAAACAAAACCACACTAAAAGAGTCAAGGCTGATTTTAATAGCACTTAAGACTGCACACATATTTGAAAAATTCTACTTATAAGCATTTAATTCTCATGAAAAGTATTGGATGACTAGTCCATAAATGAGAGATGAGATTTTCTAAGGAGACGATGGGAATTAGGCACTGACATTACACTTCAACGGAATGCAGGCTCTCAGCTTCTAAAACCTTCTTTGAGGTTTTAGCCACTAAACAGTATCACAGTCCTGGCAACAGTAAGGTTTCACCGCAGTAGTACAGGCTTTCCTACACTCTGGTGAAATGTCCTATGTTTACAAAGCAAAAAGTAGCTCCAAAAAAGATGGTATGTTCCCCCTGCACAGCACATTGACCTTAGAGGGTGGCATGACGGAATGAGGTTACACCATTCGCTGCACGGAGAAACAATAGAAAAAATGGTCTTGGCCTTGGAAAAATTACAATCCAAGTATTGAGAAGGACATGATAATCAGAAAACAGGCAAAAAGAGTAGTGATAGGTGTGGGAGACAGGGTATCAGTAAAACAGAATAGAAATAAGCTTCTGTTTAGATGCACTGTTGGGCATGGTAGTACTAGAAGGACAACCTAGTCTGTCCTCTATAACCATTCAAATTCCCAATATAGTTAGTGGACATAAGAAAGAATTAATATAGGTATTGATATTTGCTTCAATTAGGCATCTACTTTGTCTAAAGAAAGTGCAGATTGCAAATATGAAACATTAGGAGCTCTGCTCTGGATAATGAAACACTGCTGCCCCTAACTTTCTGGAAATTGAGGCACTATTGTAGGAAGTAAAACTCCCGAGTTTTAGGTTGCCTTTATCTCGAGGAAGACTAATTCTGTTCTCCTCTATCCCAGGAAAGTATTACCTGGCATGAAATATCCTGTATCATCCCATTCTTCTTGAAACTCTGTCATTAGGCAGCCAGGAATTGCCAGGAACCAAAAGCAGATCTAATCCCTCCTTTCAGAATTGTTCTTCTGTTTTTAGCTATGTTCCAAACAAACCTTTCCTAGAGAATCCAAACAATAGGCTTCCAAACCCCTGTTCTGTGCACCTTCAGCCGAAAATCCTAAACAATAACTAGAATGAAGTTGCAGACTGCACTGCCATTATTAACTAAATGAATCTTGACTCGTCTAATATTCAGGCCTCTAACACATACCCAAGAATACAGGAATAGGGTCCTGTTTGCCTAAGAAGTGGATGAAAAGTCTTGAGGAAAAGATACCCATTTCCCCAGGACAGGGACTTCTGAGTATGCCTCAGTGATTTCATTCAGTTGTGTAAGAACTTGCAAACTCATTAGAGAGGAGAATAAAAAAAAAAAAACAAAACAGAAAATCCAAAAGAAGTAGATGCTTTTGCATTTATATCTTTTGGCATGATTTAAGGAGATCAGGATCCTCTCTGCAAATTTTGGGTACTTGATCCCACAATTTACTTGCCTAGTTGAACTTTTTTTACTGTTCAGGATACAAAGTCTTGTGGAAGGTGCTATCAACTCCCCAGCTTTCCATTTCTCTCCTACAAAGCAAGTACTTCATGACTGGCAGAGAATCACTGTTTCACTGAGGACATGGAGGTGATGTGATTAACATCAGTGGGGCCAGGACTTTATCCACTGTCTTTGTTTTTGATTTATAGTATCAACCCCATGAGAGTACACACTATCCAGCCAGTGAGAGCTGACTCCCAACTGAGCTATGGAACAGAGATGTTTAGATGGAGAGAGGCTTAGTTATAATCCTTTCTGTTACAGTACTCCTGCCATGCTACTGGTGAACTGAAACTAAAAATGGGCACTTCAGAGCAGGAAAAGAAAATAAAGATTCTCCTGATGTTATGTTGTAGACTTCTGAGGGAAAAGAGATCCAAACAAAAGAGGAAGCCAAGAGCAGATGCAAATGGACAAGAACTCAGGTAAAACAAACAAATGCTGCATTTGCCTTTTAGAATACAGTTCTGCAATCTAGTGCACTAACAGAGCTATCCATTACCCAGTACTGTATACTTATCCCTCACCTTGCACAACCACCAGGAAACACACAGCCATTCCAAAAAGCTGCACTTGCCGGCCTTGTTTCGGCTGATTGCCTGACTTGATGTTACTGCATTTAAACACACTGGATAGGACACAGCTGCTTTGCCCTCACAAGGGCTCAGATTTAGGACTTTCCTCTGTAGTCTGACACAGACTTGAAAAAATCTGGTACAAATTCCTTTATCTTTGAAAAATTTCTTCTACATGAAAGTATTTTTACTACTCTTCAAAATGACTATATTTCAGCATACAAAATCAATCAGCTAAATACTATATGACTGTGCTATAATTTATTAGTGCTGATCAAAATCTTAAAGACTAGTAATTAAAATTCAAATTAAAATGTGTTGAAAGTCACATTTAGTCACCTAAATGAAGAGGCTGAATTTCAAATAGGTACAGAGCCACTGGACACCATGTGAGATGATAATTCGTGGATGCTCAGTATCAACAATAACATGTAAAAGAACTTGGCATTTTTTCAAACTTTGCTTCTTTTTCTCAAGTAAACACATCTGTCTAGACCTATGAATATGTCAGTTCATCAGTGAATGACTTATAAAAAACAGAAAAAGTGCCAAAGGAAGCATTTGTGGAATAATATCTCCATAGTGGGAAGCTTCTTCTTATTCACTGACTGAGAAATGTCAGTGGTCTCAATCTCTTGGGTAAAAATCTCTTCCAAATAATCTCTTTGATGAAGATTAATACAGATATTTGGGGGTGTTCTCTTTATCCTTAAAAAATGCCTTTAAATTTTACCTTTAAAAAGGACCTATCCTGACAACTTGCAACAAACTGTTGATTTGGGACTCAAAACATTGATACATCAGCATTGTACCAACTGAAGCATGAAATCATCCCATGGGTTCCTGCCCTGTTCACTAAATCTCTCAATACAGTAACAGCAGCTCCCAAACAATGTCCCTTCAAGATAATCCCTTTCAAGAAAACATGGCTGTGCTGGGTGGTGAGGCTGGATTTTAAGAGAGAAGAACGCATGACAGCTGAATTTTGACTGCCTGTTCCTCACTGTTGCTTCTTTCTTTGTCCACCTCTTTCAGGAAACGTGAACTTAAATTATCTCAGCAATTACTACAGGCTGTCAGTTTTCACTGAAACTGGCCAGCAGCTTAAAAAGTTATTAAAGAAATGGACAAAAGATGAGTGGATGGGCTGGCACAGCTCTTTGCATAAGTTAGGGACATCAGCCTAAAAAACAACTGATGTCAACTTATTTATAAAAACTGCCTATTTGAATTACAGATAAATCTTTTTTTCCTGAAACAAAAACAAATTACTAATGGCTTTTTATATGTAAAAATATCTATAGCAGATATCCCAAAAATTTGCTAATGGAAATGGTTCTCTGTATTTTACCAAGAGCTTGTTAACAAAAAGATGTAGGAAATATCACATTTTTCTAATGAAACATCATCAAAACTTAAGAACTGATTTTAATAATCACAATACCTTCTAAAACTTCAAAATTATTTGAAGTATTGTTTGCCCTGTATATTGTACATGCAAAATTTCAACAGAAATGTTTTGAGGAAGCTCATTATGAGATGGCATTCCATGTGGGATTTCTAGCAGAACAAATTACGTCCTAGACTGCAGTTGTTAGAGAGAATCCATAATCACCTTGAACAAAGATTGAAGGAGCATGCATGGAAGTTACAAACATAAAACAATAAATATCATATTTTAAGGACTACTAGTAATATCACAATGAACCCAGAGGATGATGTTCAGGCAGTTTATGACATCGCTAGAACCACTTGATGTATTTAGAGGATTCTAACACAAAAAATTTTACAGTACTATGAACTGCACAGTATCTAGTTTTGTGTGTTTTAAATGATAACATTACTAAAAATATAAAATGATAGCAATGCTGAAGAACATCAAAAGAATAATTATTAAAAAGTACATATATATGTATATGGACCTACATTCTAGGAACCACAGTAAAATGGGCAGTTTGCCTAAGTGGAAGGAAAGCCGAACTAGGACTAGACTAGAGGTCAGCTAGCCTGAGGTCAGAGCAACCTGTAGCTGTGCTACCAGCCCTGGGAGCACCAGGGAGATCTGGGCTGGTTTTGAGAGTCAAAAGTCACTTTGCAACCTCCTCTTTACTTTAGGAAGGATAACCAATTTGTTGTCAGGCTATGAACAGAAGCACCTATTCATTATCCCCCCCATTCCCACTACCTTCCTATTTCAGTGCATTTACAGAAGGAGGTGGGTAAACATCAAGGAATGCGTCCACTCCAGTCCTCTGACCCATGGGAGTGGGAAAAAGGAGAATAGTGTTGCATCAGCTTGTTTCTCATGGTACACTATATCTCAGCATTCTAACTTGTGAGGGGAAGATGAGGAGTGCTGTACAGACCTCATCCTTTCTCTGAAGACATAAAATGAGAAGAAATTGCTTTGACCCAAGGCATCCAAGAATGCAGAAGAACCTTTTTCATATATATATTTCTCCCCTTAATTATTTTTCCATTATTAAAAGAACACGTTTTAAAAGACATTAAAAGACAAAATTCAGGTGCATACAGTATGCAACAGGTTAGAGACAAAAGCCAAACAAACAACCCAAATATAAAAGACAAATTTAATGAAAACTACTAAACACCACTTTTAACTTTTTTAATAGCCAGAAAGGAAACTAGAAACTAAAATGCTAACTGACCACCACATGGCACGTGCGAGTATCTTTGAGATTTTTTTAAAATGGTGTTAAAAAAAAAAAAAGAAGAAATTGTAACACCAGAGCAGCACTCTGTTGCTTGTAATAATAAAACTGAGGGCTTTATATGCTGGCTTATATAAAGCAAGTCCCTAAGAAGTCTCAGCTGTATTTTCAGACCAATCTACAGCTGTTATTCAGACCTAAACAGGCCTAGCAAAACCACAAAGACCATCCCAATCACAGATAAAAGAGCTGTAACAAGCAACTTAATAAGTTACTTGGACAACAGGCTCCTCTCCAGATTGTCTCATGACTTATGGGAATAAAGCACAGTACCATAACAGCAGAGACTGCAAAATGGTTTCAGGGAAGGTGAGCTGTTGTATACCAAATGGCCTGTCTTCTCTATGCCATATTTTCCTATGGAGAAGGCATCACCTCCCAGCAGCTCAGGAAAAAGCAACATGCAAACCTTGAGACAAGCTCTCCTTGTTACTGGTCAACATTAAGCAGCAGCTTTGAACCCATGGGTTATGAAGCAACATCCTGGGAACTCTGAACTCCCCAGTCTCTGATACATCTGTCTGCAAAGCAAAGAGCTGAGGTTCTCAGAGATGAGCTTTCAGCCCACATGGGTTCCCCATCACAATGGGGAGACGGTGGCCAGGAGCACCAGCCTTCCAAATCCCAGGTGTTGATTCTGCTCTAGAGCCTCAGTCTCACCATATTGTATTGTGGCCCCTGGAAAACACCCTCCAGCCACACTGCGGAGGTGCAGGTCTGGTGCATCAAACCCACACTTCCACTACACAAGTAGGGAACCTTGTGGTGATAGCAGAGGCTTTAGCATCTGTGTTTCCAAAGTGCCCCGACATACTGTGCCAGAAGAATTTGGGCAGAAGCTGGTACAGAGACAAGGACAACTCTGCTGGAATGTGCAAGCAATTTTATTTAGCTCCAGTAAATCAGGAGTTTCTAACAAATATTTATTTGGAAAACTGCTCACAATTTCTAATGCATTCAAAGTATCTAAGTAACAAGTTTTTCTCAAACACAAAAGTTCTTTCTTTTCTCTTCTTTCTTCCTTCTTTCACGCTCTATTCAGCAATTCTTTTCTCTCTCTCATTTTCATAAACCTTTAAATGGAAAAAACCTTTCCCTTTCTCTCCCTCACAGTAGACTACACTGCTTTCTGGAACCACTCCAAAACAGAATTTTCTTTCTGTCCCTTCCCCAGACTTTAATCTGCTTTGTATGTCACATACGAAGGAGGAAGAGGGAAGGTTGTCACAAAGACAGCATTAATATAGAAACTTTTTTTATATGGTAGTAGCCCTATAGCCTGGAGAATAAACCCCATACAACACAACAGGTTCATGTCTATCAATTTCATTTTGGAGGTCTGTAACACCACCAAAATATTTTCAGATTGCTAACTAGCTACCATGTACTCAGCTGGTAGTTAGCAATAATAATAATTCCTTGCAGATTTTACCACCCCCAAAGATAGCTTTGGCCCTTTTATAATGACTGTACTGGGGATTAAGGAATGGTAAAGGAAATAAACAAATCTATTTATTTATTCTCTGCTAACAGGCAAAAGCAAAGAAAACATATATAGTTTATTTAGCCTTTTTTAAAACATGTTTTACCTAAAAGGATCACTATGATGCCAATGACTATTTTTAGAACAAACTATTCTAACAAATGAAAGTTTATTTTTAGATATAAACCAAGATCTTCACTGTCCTTTTGTTGTAGAAGCACTGTCAGAACAGGAAATTACAAGTCTTTTTTGCTACTTCAAGCTGTATTAAGACCATAGCCTTGCCATTCATCTTGAGGTTAGTACTAAGACTTTATTTAATATCAAAATACAACTTACTAAAGATTGTTTTAGTTTGAAATATATGCTCGTGTTCCAGACTGATAAACATTAATTAACTATATATTAGAAATAAATAAAATGTATTTATGATAAGATATTTACGCTTCTTAAGAAAGAGGAATAGATAAGACAGCGATGATTACATATGATAGGAAAAAAGAAGTGTGAGGACAGCGAGAAGATAAAATGTGATAAAAGAAGACATTAGTTACAATAATCTGTCCACTGCATGAATTGGCCTTATCCATATTTCCTAGACACCAAATACTTCAGGTTCTGGGTTAAGTGTGTTGCACACTGATTAAAAGAGCATCAGTACAGCAGGGAAGAGGTTGCATAAGAAGAATAGTTTAGGGACTAAGCCCAAATTGAACAGCAAGGGGAAGACAGTACTGAAAGAAATCAGCTTGATAATGTTTTTGCAGAACTTAACCCAAAGAGTGAACAAACTTGCAGAGCATTGAGATACAATCATGACAGGCCATAACAGAGAGATGGTGTCAGAAGCTGAAACTAGATAGTAATTTTTACATTGATATCAAAACGGCTGCATGTCCCAGTAGCATTAAACTCAGCAGTCACCCATGAGATTTAGCAGAGCACTGAGGCTTAAACAGACACTTAAACGTTGTTCTTCAAAGGACTCAATCCAAAATGAGCCTAGAATAGTATTATCAATGCTTGCAATTGCATCACCCGTTTAAAGGTACTTGGGTAGATCCTTAAAGTCCCAAATCTGATGGTTCAGTGTTACCATGAGAATCACAGATCCACTGCACTAAAAAGGCAATTTTTAATTCCCCTTATTTAGAGTGGATTGGGGAAAAACCCCAATCATCAGGAATAAATTAATAAATAAATAGAAAGAAAAAAAATCAACAAAAGAAACTTGAGTAATCAGTGCTCATGGAATTATTCATGGATTTCCTTAACTTAAGGAGTAAGTATTATTCATTAAAATTAATAGAAGTCCATACTACCCTTCTACCGAGTAGAGTGCATTTACTTTGCTATCAATTACAAATATGGAATGCAAAGGACATCACAAAATGATTCTGGTATTGCATACTGTGCCAAAGCCTCTTAACATGGCAACTACACTGTGGACCATAGTCACCATTCTACATATGCCAATGCATATGTGTGTGCACATACATATATGCCTTTATTAGAGAAACAATTGTTTCCTAGTAAGCATACATTCTCTTAAGTAAGCATACATTCTCCAGTGTCACTCTCTGTCCAGTGACACTGGACAGGGACAGCTCTGAGAGAGGGAGTTTGAGCTCTTTTATACACTGCCACCAACACCCTTCGCAAAACTGCAGAGACAGGATTTCTCAGTCAGTGCAGACACACATCTCCAAGCAAGGGTCATATCATTAATTGTGAGTTCTCTGGTTCTGTGAGTTTGAATTACATCTGGTCAAGTTGGTTTACCTGATAGCTGCTCTGTATTGTGCACTATTACAACATTGCATATTTTCATCCTGAGTTTACCATATAAACTATTTGCTATAACTGAGGTGATGATAAAATGTTTTATTACGCCATAGAAACATCATAAAGAGAATAACTCTAACCATTGTTTTGTATGCCATGGATTCACTAGAATAAATAAAGTGTTTTTGCAATTATATCTAAATTTTATTACAAATTATTTTTATTTACTTAAATGCTACAGCGTATTTTATTCCAAATTAACAGAAATATTTCCAAATATTTTATCTGAATGTTTATTAAAAACTAAGGAGTGAATAATATTCTGAGGAGTTTGCATCTGGGAACTATGACCATGTACTGACAGAATGTCTCTCTAAACGTCTATCTTCATTTGTTTATAAGTCTGCTAGCACAAGGCACTGGATATCCTCAACTCATGCTGCTAAACACAACAGAAGCTGAAGTGCTTCCTGAAGGCCCAGTTTGTTCTATTACATACATGCATTATTTTCCTTAGCAACTTTGTATTCATACAAAGTATATGCACTTTTTATTTTAACCATTCTGCCTTTGTGATATATATAAAAAAGTGATTTTCCACAGTGCAGTGGTGGTTGCCACCTGGAATCCTCATCAGCCTACACAGTTTTAAAACCTAGTTATTTCTTATATATGCATGTTAAATTTCACTGGTTACAAAGAACATATTAATGCTAATATTGTAATGGTAAATTTTTTCATCATTTTATGTAGAATTTGCCTTAACAGCCTTTCAGTTTTGCTATGAATTAGTACATATGGTAGTACATGAAGTACATACCTCGTCTGTAAAGTAGTCCCTAGTTATCCTTGATATAACTAGGGAATAGTGCCCAGCTGATGCAATCATATCTATACATTATTGAATTCACCGATATAAACAGAGAGAAAATACTTACTTTGCACATTCTTATGACTTAGGTGCAAATCCTGGAGTGTATTATAAACTGGTCTTTACAACCTATGAACAGATACTATAAGTCAGAGGGAAATAGGAACTCCCTAGGGATGCTGTCCAAAAAAAGAAAAGTAGCCCCTGTGGAGTCACTCCCCCTAAGTCATGCTGCTGCTGCTGCTGAAAATATGCAATGAATCCTTCTGCAGTTGGAATTTCAGATGTCATATTCCCTTACAGAATGTTGTCTAATTATTTTATTATGCATAATAAATGTAAAATATTTATTTTAGTTTACATAATTATATTAAAAATGTATGCTATTTATTCACAGTCTTGTAAGACATCCTTCACAAGTCATATACCTTATAGAAAGGAATGAATGCTGTTTTGCTGGCCTGGTTGTTTGTTTTCTATACCTTCTTATCTATGTCTGAGCAACTACCCTGGATATTGCCCTCCATTCCTTTGCTTCCCCTCACCGTCATGGGTCTTCTGTGCAAAACAGACCATACAATGCAATCTCAGAGAAATTAAAGTCATTTTGTTTAATTACAGTAGAGGGATGGCACAAAGCACATTAACATTATACCTGTCCCACACTCTCATGGTCAAAGTTGTAGCAATACTCCCTCTGCATCACAAAACTATGCCAGTGCTCCTCCCGAGGCCTGTATTTCAACAAACTTGACTATGTGAGTAAAGCAGGGTTCTGACTTTCGCATGCCCCCACCATGTAATTCAGATCCATTTTACAATGAAACATCCCCCTCACACACACCATGAACATAAATTGCCTGAGAAGCTGTGATAGTTACACAGAAAGTCAGGACGAGTAGGAGTTAAATTTGAAGCTTTACATATGACTAAAATGAGATTTCCCATTCATAATTTAGACCCATGCACAAAAACAGTCAAGACTTTGAAAATGCTGTATATCTGCATCTCTCATTGACATCATCAAACTTAGGGGTGTTTTGCACTTCTGCAATCAGGTCAAATTCAGCTACCTAAATATGTTGCAGGTTTAGAAAGTTTGGCCACAGACTATTCAAACTACAGATTTAGAAATCTGTTTACAGGTGCTCATTTTTGGGAGGTTATACAGCTCCTCATTACTTACTGTGTCCATTGTCAAATGTGAACAGTATTGTCAGTATAACTGTAGGATCGTGTCATCTGAAAAGTTCAGACACATAGCACATTTTTTTTTAAAATTACTAAGAATTATAAAATAAGCATTGCATATGTAATGGTGGTGCAGGGTCCTGTGAGACCAATTGTGTTTTATAAAATTAAGTTGAACATTAATTAAGAGTGAATGAATATTTTTGTATGACAAAGTACACTGACTTAAGAATGGAGAGACATGCTGTGTGATTTGAAAAAGTAAATGCAAAGGAAAATTGTGCATATTTTTAACTAAATAGTAAAAACCTAGGTTGAAAACACAAAGGTGAAAAAAATATAACCGAAACATTTAAGGAGCAAATTTTTGTATTTATGAATACATATATTATATTTTTGTTCCTTCAAAAGAAATTAGATTTTATAACCTAGACTGAAAATATAATTTTAAATTATACTTTTTACTTGAAGTCGCATACAACTGTATAGAACAGCAGATGTTCATTTCTTTGTTATTGATATACAAAAAAAATTAGACAAAAATAAGTATCAAGTGGTCACAGTACAAACTCTAGAGATGAAAGGTAACATTTTTCCAAGAGTATTGAACTATAGTCATAAGCATAGATTATAAAAGCAACTTGGTAAAATAAAGTGAGCAAAATCTCTCATTTTTGGTGGGGAATATGCATACTATAGAGAATATATAATTTGTGAGCTAAAAATGCTAGGTTAATTTATTAATCACTTCAGAAAACCACAGCCCTTCATGTCTTTTTCTAGTAAAGAAGAGAATTTATCATTACATGTGTTATATAGGGAATAAATTCCATTTTCTGTTCCATGCAGCCATAATCACTTTTCCCCACAGTATCTTACAGCCTAGTTCCCTTCAGTTTATAAAGTTTATAACAGTTCCTAAATTTAGATTAGTTTCTTCTAATAGCCCTTTTTTTGTACTTCTAGCCAGGGTTAGCTAGCCTTTCACTCACTAAACTGGTAAGAGTTTTTGCAGAATGATTATTCACAATTTCAGGCTGATGAAATGAAAAGCTTGAAATCAAGAATCTCCAAGAACAGTCTGAGCACCAATGAGCTTGACAGGAATAATTAAAATACCCTGTATTTAGACATTGTTTTAATTCAAGTGTCTCAAACTACAGAATAGAGACGTAACTTCATCTATCAGTGAAAGGTGGCTTTATGGTAGCACTAACAATACTCTCCTCCATATCCCAACATAAAAAGAGGAATACTCACCTCGCTGAAACTGTAAGAGTCTGCAGTTGCCAAGCAACACTAAACAGCAACATCTGAAATAGTCTGGATGAACTTACAGTGCAAGGTCTGAGCTGAAAGCACCACAAGACCTCAACCACTAGACATGGGGATGAATTTTATCACTAGGTCAGTAGATTTTAAAATCTTCATTTAATATTTTTTGTAAGTGACATTTGCAAGACTACATAGTATCTGCTGAACTGGTGCAAACAATATTATTTACAGCATTGCTAATTCCTTTCCACTGAAACAGACAGTACTGGGTAAGTTGACCAGGAGGCAACATATGATTCCCTTAAAATTGTATTTTAAAACAAAGAGACATTTGGATAGAGAGAAAAATACCTATACTTGTATACAGCCAACAAGGCTGGCTAATATCCCAGGACTGTGGAAACTGGCAGGCACAAGTACGACTGCTGAGCTAATAAATACAGCAACTCCTCTATGGGTTACTCTGCAGCTACACAGAGTGCCTCACTGCCTCTATGAGCTTGCAGCAGCACAGCTCTGATTCCTGCATCCCTGCCAGATGTTTTTCAGCTGAGCTCAGAACAAATTTCCTGCATAATCAAAGCTTCATCAGCTGGTATCTGTAGAGATCAACCTCTGAAGATTAGGTCAAAATTGGCCTGAGAAGGATGGAAACTAACATCCTATTGCCATGAAACATTTATTTTTCAATAATAAAGAGGCAAAGCATACTCAGATATTTCTTGTTAATCCTGACAAATTAAATTATGTTTGCATCTTCTCTAATAACCTTCAGTATAAAAAATACTACTAAAAAACTTGTTATTTCTTGGAATTTATATCATACAGAAAACTGTCCACTCAAAGTAAAATGATCTCCTATCTTTCATTCAATAGAGCATTTAGTTATTTTGTCATACTGAGTGAGAGAATTGCATGTGCATAACAAACCTCAAACTGATTCACATCTACAGTGCTCTCAGTCTCTAGGGTCTTCAAGCCAAGGAGCTCAAACCCACTGTAACCCACTTCTCATTACCTAGTCCTGTAATAAGACTATTCCTGCCAATTGGGATGGTTCATTAAAGTGGATGACTGCAAGATTAAGTCTCCTCAATCACACAGCATTTAAAGATAGCGTTTCTTTTACCTTCATTGCAGCACATCATGTCACACTATTGCTTATTTGCTCTCACTTCACTCGACACAGACCTTTTAACACAACTGCTTTGACCACAGAAAATCACCTCTCATTTTTAGATGACTTACTGAAGCTGACAGAAACATTTCCATTTATTAAAAAACAACAACAACAACAAAAAAGAAAGCAGGCAGTCCCTTAAGGTAGCAGCACAGAATAAAGCCCCGTCCCTTAAAGGTTATCGAATTCAGTTCTCTGCAATTCTAGAGAGTGATTTAATGGGTGCTCAATACAGAAAAGTTCACAGAACATTTGCCACACATGCACAAAACAATGCAACAAAAAGTTTTGCACAGAAATTGCATGATCACTGCAGAAGCTTTCTGTACAAGAGTATTCTGTAAAGTAGCTCATAAATAGCGTGAAATCCTAGGCTTTGCTATACAGTCTTGTTTTAGGAAACTACGTTAAAACTGACACTAAAGGAACATTACAATCGTGTGTTCAGCATGAAAAGAAAATAAAAAATGCTATAGTGGTATAATCAAATGTTTAACTTTCTCTGCTTGCGTGCATGCATCACAACGCATACATCTAATCATGCGTCATTTATTAAATATAATGCGAAATTTTAAAAAACTTTTTGAACATCCACTGTTGCAAATTGCCCATAAAAAACTTCAGTGGATTCCTTTATAGTACACATAGACTAGCTACCTCACTGCCAGGTATTAAAAGTATTCATGATTGTAGAAGAAGCATTTAAGAGTAAAGACTCACCCAAGAAGCAATATGAGATCATTTAATAAGTAGTCTATAATGAACCAAAGACACAGGGGGCAAACAACAGAATCATGTGATTTTTGAGAATTTAATCTACTGCCCTAACAGGATGGGTTTTAGCGGCGGAACATGGGAGGCTTTGCCATGGAACCAACCCCAGGGCCAACTCTCATCCAAATACCCTGGACTGGCAAGGAGAAGGAAAACTGGAGCAAGACTGCAGAACTGTAACTAGCTCCAGTTGCTTCATGTTCTAATAAGTGTCTTGTGAGCATTTAGGCTGCTAAGCCTTTTAGAGAACTTTTCCTTTCTTGGTGAACTGGTTTCAACTCAACCGAGAAAAATTCCAGAACCGCAATTGATTTGAAAAGGCGATGCAGATAAGTGGCCTCACCATGGAGAATTTTAACAGACACTAGAGCAGCTGTGAAACAAACACTCAACATTAGCACTGTAGTGTTACCACTAAAAGGTTTCCCATCATTTGTTTTTCTTTATAAAGTAATACCTAAATACTGAAGACTAAGTTTTTAAATGCAGCTCCTAATTTAATATGCAATTACTGCTGCCCTGATGGTGTTTTAATGGCAATATATTTTTATTGGTGACTTCAAATGAACCTCATCTGATCACCTTAACCCTTCTCTCATCATGCTTTAGTTAATGACTCATTACCTGTAGTCACACCAGGGACATCTGTAAGGCTTTTCTCCAGTATGGACACGCTTATGTCGTGTCAGATGCGATTGCGTTGTGGAAGCGAAGTTACACTCATCACATTTAAATGGTTTCTCTCCTAGAAGTTGACAAGAGAATCATTATCAGTTTTCATCAATAGAAAAGGAAGACAAGTTCAAATTTCTGGCATATCCCTTGAGATAGCTTTTATTCTGTATATATACAGCAAACACAAATACAAAATAAATTTCCAAATAAAATGTACTAATTGAAAAATATGACATATACTCATCAGTATCCAGCTCACTTTCCATGTGGTGTTACACAGCAGAAAAAAGGAGGAGAAAGAACTGCACTGAAATAGAGTAACCATGTTACTGGTCTTATTTCATGAAAATATAACCAAGCATTCTTCTCACCCTGCACCTTCTGTTAAAGTTGGGTCAAGAATAGCCCTGAAAACAACACTGTTGAAGACAGAAGATGAAAAATCAGGCTAATGCTTGTATTCAGAACTTGCTCAGAAAGGAACATCTCCAGGTAGAAAGCATCTTTGTCTCCCGTCATGGATTTTAAATCTTATCCTTTAAATAACATAAATAAACCAGGACTGCAAATATGAACCAGAACTCAGTGCTCCATTCCCCTCTCTTGCCTGCTAGTCTTCTGCCCTTGTGAATCTTTTCTGAACAGTAGGCCAATTTTCAGCAAAAGGACTTGAAAGGTTAATGAAAAAAAAACAAACAAAAAACCAACAACCAAACCTAGACTAGGACAATAATATTTTTAGAATACTAAAATTCAATCTCTGCTGACTGTGCAACTAAACTGAAAATTTCTATGAGATTGCTAATTGAAGAAAACTAAAAATCTCTAGTGTCTAACTTACTATGTGAAAAGAGTACTTTTCCTTCCAGTGGAAGGGTCTACCCCTTAGAAGGTACCAAAATAAAATCTCATAACAGATACACGCACTGTGATGCCTAGCTATGAACCTGCATCCCATTTTTCCAACTGGTTGTTCCAGAAATATTCTGGCACATGTAGTTACCACATAGGGAGGAAACAGGTTTCTTTTTGTATGCAAAAGACTAAAGGCAGCTCCTAACTTAGGTGATCTTCTCTGCATTGTGCAAGCCTTCAGAAGTATTTATCCTAGAGATTTCATAAGGATTAAGAAGTCTGGACAAAACTCCAAGGGACAGACATGTGCCTTGTAGAATATTCAACGCTCTACAACTGGCAGTATCAAAATTGAACCCTAAGCCTATTAGCAGGTACAATGTGAAGTTTTTCAGACTGCCAGAAGATATACCACCAGCACAAGACTATCAGTAAAAGTGGCCTTCTGCAATCAGTAATTAAAGGCCACTCCAAGCCAAATTTTTCAAGCCTGTTTATAGCATGAGACACTCAAGACTTCAAAACAAACTTTGCCAGAATATTTGCCAGAGGAGAGAGAGAAATCTGCATTTTTCATTCTTGGAGATTGTTCGGGTTTTCCCTCCCAAGGGAAAAAGATATGCAAGGTCCTCAAGGCCTGAAAAGTCCATTCTGCTGGACAAAAGGACAACAGAGCAGTTTCTGAAAGCTCCATAAAGAGTTGGAATAATTGCTTTTAGCAGTTGCCGGAGAGAATACCAGCCACTGTTTTTCAGTTATTGTTTCATGGGACAAGGAAAGGTGAAGGGGCAGGGCATAAAGCTGAAGCCTCTACGCTGGACAAATTGAGACTGCTAGAAAGTATGTCTTTCCTGCCCCAAATGGGGTTTTCTTGTCAGACTCTGACACTCTGCTCTGGAGAAGCTGATTCTCCCAGCAGCTTGCATGGTACTAGCTACTTCTTCAATTAAACTCTCTGGGAGGCCACAGACTCCCTAGCAACGTAACCTGTTCTTGAACTGAAGATTTCTTGTTCTGATTTATTTCATCATCTAGTATTAAAGAAGATAGCAACATTTTCAAGCCTAAATAGAAAAGCCACAGGTATTTTAGATAACATACATATTTATTTTAACTGCTTTCATTTAAAATGCATTATAACCTTGCCAACTTGCCCCTCTGTAAAAAAGGCAGATCTGAACTGAAAGTAGATTTTTAGTTTGCCATTCAAGGGAGAATGGATCAAGTAAAGGTTTGTTGCTGTGCCACAGCAGGGCCAGTGGGGCTGTCAGCCAAGCAAGTGCCCATTGAAGCCAGGAGGTCTTGCAAATTCCATCGAGACCATAAGAAAAATTATAATCCCTGCCCACTGCTCCAGGAAAGCTTTGAGGCTAACTGCTCCTTTCAAGTGGACTATGTGTAAATCTCACCTGACAGAAAATACATCACAGCAGCACCACAAAACAAAAGCCAACCAAACCAGGAGGAAAAAAGACAGTCTAACATAGCCTGTAAGTCTTAGTAGTTGCACATGGGAAACACTATCTTTATGGAAAATTAACCAGGTTGATAAGTACAGCTGAAAAAAATCTAAGAGACAACTAGATATTTCTTTGGGTTGGGGGATGTTGAAGACTATATCATCTGTAGCAGGAGTACTTTTATTTATTTGTTTATTTATTAAAGTTTTCCACAGACCTACTCATTCAAGTATTTTTTGTCTTCCCTATCTTTGGGCCAGAATGCTTCTTATAAGCTTTTGTGCCCCAATTTTCCTTCCACTCTTCATGCCTTCAGACATTTCAGGCAATAAAAATATTTTTTTTAATATGGGCTGCCACTAAAAATTCCAGGACTCTTCTTTACCTCCAAACAAGTTTCTAATTCATACAAAATTAAAATAACACAAAAAAAATTCAATATTTACAATATTTTTTAAACAATAAAACCCATATGTAAAAACTATAAAATAGTATCCAAAAATGTACAAGGACAAATTTTACTTATTTAAAGATCAATAAAGGTAAAAAAAGCCAAACCACCCTACCCTCCCATTACTATTACAGAAGACTTGTCTGTGCCTCACCATGAAAAAAACCCGATAGGTGCCCCAAAACGACCCAATGGTCAAGAAGCTCTGTGTGTGTGTGTGAAACATAAGGATATACATTCCAAGATCAAGGACCCACTTTCTGGGCCTTTATTTTGTTTTTAAATACAAGTACTTTCAAAAAGCTCCATTTCCTGACCACGGGATCACAGAAGAAATGGGTTTGCATTTTTGACAATACTGCAACCAACTTCTGAAATGTGTCAGTTGTTTAAGTCACCTAACATGAAAAATCTGAGCTCCAACAATCAGAGTTTGTGAAAGCAAATGATAAAAGGGTCAGTTCATGGTGCGTACCAGACTATAAAAGCATTTATTAAAGCTGCTTGCTAACCAGTAAGCCTCGTCAGCTCTACCCATTCTGTTCTTCTTAAACCATGACCGAAGTTTTCTTTTTCTCTTGCCACTAGACAATTTCTTTGAGGTAGGGAGAAAGTTTTAAAAAAATCAGATTTTGGCGTCTTTTCTGGTCAAAGGTTTGCTATAATCAAGTTCCACATTCTGCTGCAAATGTTGGCATAAATGGAAAAGAAAAGCAACAGAGATGCTCTTCGAATTTCACCTCTTCCCTTGCTGAAAAGACCAATAAGTCTTCTTATTGTGCTACATTTTCTGTGGTATTCAACATTATAATTTTTTTAAGCTGTGGTGGGGAAGTTGAAGAGAAGAGGCTACATTTTACATTAAATTCAATGCCGAGTAATATAACTACACATTAAAGTAAAAGAGCAGTTCACATGAGAAATAGAAACACAAAGTGAGTCACTCATCTGGATAAAAACATATATACTATTAAATTTTCTTTCTTTATTACATTGACCTATAAATGTCTTCAGAAGCACAAGATTGAAATGAGTGAGCAGAAGTAATCATACAAACAGTGATCTGTACGATATGAGCTACCATCTTCAAAAATTCATGAAAATATTTGAACAAAGACACGATCTTCTTAAGCAGCTCCATAAGTTCATGGTGACTGCCACACAAGTGCTGTACTTAGTGTACAGTAGGTGTACTTACCTGCTAACACTCTACTGCTGTAATGTAATTCTATCATGACCAGGAAGATCCCACCACAACCAACACATGAGAAGCAAATGTAGACTGTCATTGTGTAGAAGATGAGGATGGGGTTTTTGCAATTTGCAGGAGTACTAACCAACATTAAAAAAGGGACTTCATGCAAGAGAACACAGGTTGTTACTGATCAGCACTCTTGGACTGAGCCAGCTACTACAGTACAAAATGGAAGCAACATGTTGAAGAATGGAAAACTAGAGTGATACCAAAAGACAAACAAAGGAGGAGAACAGACAAATAAGAACACAAAGAAAAGATATTTTAAAATTATTAAGTGTTTCCATGTTTGCATTTCAAGCCAGAAATAATTACACTTGCTTGTTTTTTCTCTCTTATATAATTTCCTAGTTGATCATGATTAAGGTAAAATATTAAAATTATGTGATATTATATGCTTCTTTCGCGTATGTGTGTGTGCATTTTTGGTGAATGATTTAGAGGATAGTTACTTTTTTATTACAAAATTCAGATAATCACTTAGATTCTTTGTGGAATGCAACTAATTCTAAATTCAGTGAATGCTAAAATTTGCAATGTTATTTATTTATCTTCCTATCTTCAGGCAGATTTTCTTACTGGAACAAAATACGACTCAAAAGCACTTGCTTTGGGATGGCTCAAAAGATGAAATTTTTTATTCCCAGTCTTGTTGACACACCATAACTATGGCATATACATTCTTGCAGCACCACAAGCTGTCCCTTATTTACCACATAGCACTGGCTGATACTGCAAGCGACCCAAGTTTCTTCAGACAGTTTATCACAGCCTAGGCAGCCACAAGTGTCTATGGTAAAGCATTCGACAGACAGAGATGTAAGTATTCTTTACAGTGTGATAAAATTCCAGTCAAACTCTGGACCACTCCAGGTTGCCATTGCTTCAATTGACAAAACAGAAAATCAGGTCATGGATATTTACATAGTCAGTAAAAGACTTGCAGAGTTCTATAGACAGATTCTTTCAGAATAGGACTGTAAGAAGGTGCACTAAGATAATAAAATAATGACAGAACATTTTCCCAGGACAAAATCAGTCAAGGACTTTGCTTATTCTATGTTCAAAGTGTGCATTTCTCACAGGACCACATTAGTCACTAAGGACATAACGTATTTAACACTGAATAAAAATGTCAACTGGTAAAACATCAGAAATCTTGACGGGTCAAATTATTTGTTCCTACTTTACAGTTGAGAAAGCCTCTATCAAGGAAATCTGCATCATGTTTGCAAATACATAAGTACAAACATTTTTCAAGTCTTAACACTAATGGTTTTTTCTTTCAGTTTAACATTCCTGCACTTCTTTTCATTTAAAAAGCAAAAACATCTCTTCAACGGATAACATCCTATTTACCAAACTAGTCCCTACAGTTTGCTCCAAGAGTGACCAAGGGTCATTTTTTTCACACCAAGTTATACTTCTTGCTCCCTTTAATATTTCCAAAGAAAATGCATCTTTCACTAGATAAAGGTATTTCTCCAGGTAGATAGAAATAATCTCATCTAAAAAGAGAAGAACAGAGTAAGAAATACCAGAATCAGGAGTATCAAAAGTCTAAGTGGCTGATCCTACAGGCAGTCCTCTCTTGTGTCAAATATCTAACAGCAGCTGAACATTTCTCTGGGGTGTCAGGACATCTCAGGCCTTGAGGCTGGGATGAGAGTAGGCTTGTTAAGTTGGTTAAGACTCCCTAACTACATGTGAGGATTTGCTCATTTGCCCTTGAATGAAGGGTCTCTGACAAGTGATAGAAGTAATCTTGGATTGGAAGATGTTCTATGTCAGCCCCCTAGACAGCTTGTACTACAGTAGGGAATTATTTAAGCCATTTAGACTATTTTTGATACCTATCCATTTCAAACCTGATTGTAATTTGCTTTGGCATTCTGCTTGGGGAAAATTGTGCCAACTGGAGACAGAGGAAAAAAAAAGGTACAAAGAGGAGTGCATGCAGCTAATGACTGAGATAGAGTTGAGCACTGGATGAAAATACAAGGGAACCCATGTAAGTGCAACAGTGCAGGCAAAGGTGGATTGTGTCATTCTCCTTGAAACAAATAGAAGCTACAGATAATTTTTCTGCTAAAGAATCTTCTCTGATTGTTTGTGCCACAGAGGCAGATAAATGCCAAAAAGATAGATCCCTCTGCCTCTGAGATACTGTCCTGTATAGTATAAAGTTAATAGCAAAGTAATAACGAGTCTCCAGTCCTGACATAAAATATAAAGTTATGCTTGCTAGATGCAAGCTTCATGATCTATAACCTGTAAATCCCTGTGATCATAGCACAAGAAGTCTCTACCACACTGGCAAAAGAAGGGCAAAATGCCTTCAAAAACCTAGACAGCTTTTCACCAGCAAAACACCATATTTTCAGCCTAATTTTGTACAGAAATCAGGAAAATATTTTTTCTATTGCTTGTGGCCTAATGATACAAAAAATATAAATATATATTTGATTATAGAGACTTACATTTAGGAGAAACCAGATCTGCACTCACATAATAGGTAAAGACAAGAAGGGTACGTACAAGAATTTGCAGTTCTTCTACTTCCCCATTCTGAAATGATTGTTTACTATTTGTGTGGCTGCATGAACTGTGAGTCCCAGACATATGCAAGACCCCAATGTGTCACATGGTAGGCCAATAAAATCAAGGGGTAGTTCCTATCCTACTGAGAACAATGACTTATTTCTCCTAAAGAAAAACATTCTTAGTCCACATTTGGCCAACTTGTGCTAATACGTGAAAATTTTTCAAAGCTCCAGAAAAATGGAAGCTGTTAGTTACAACTGAAGCATACAGCTTCTATTCCAGTAGTTGTAATTGCTCCTGTTATCGTTCAGAAAGTGTAATACTAAGAGAACTTATTATATTTACTAAATGACTTTTCTTGGTCACTTGAAAAACATAAACTTCTGGCAGTGAATGGGAACTGACTGTGGCAGTACTATCCCACAAATTGATGTTCCTTATTATCAGAAAAAAAATAAATTCTGAAAGTAGGATTACTAGCTAGATTTGCAAGTAAAATTTGGCCCTGAATATACTTTTTTTTTTGGGGGGGGGGTGGTTATCCATTTCAAGATATTGCCTGACTGGCACTGAAAACCCCACCTTTTTGAAAGCATCAAAGTCTCCTCCAAATACGGTTGCTCAAATAAACTGAAAACAGGGTGGGAAGAATGGTTTCAGGTTCTCAAGAAAGAGGGTAGCTGCTCTCCAGGAAATTACACATTTAGATGGTATATGTTCTGAATGAAGATTAGTTTATACAGGGACATAATAAAATCTCCCACCGTGATTCCTTTACAAAATCCATGGAAATTTCATGATGTAACAACTATAGCTTCTCATTTGTTAGACATTTCTTTCCACTGTACATTAGACAATGGTTACTTAACTCATACGTTACCCTCATGATAGCCAGTAAAACAAAAAACTACACTGGCTTTAACAGCAACACTTCTACGTCTGTTTGAACAAAATCTATTCAAATAATCAAACACTTACAAGGAACTACTAAAAAGCACAATTAAAGTAGAATGTATTAATAAATGTTTAATACTTACACCTTTCCTGGTCTTCTGAAACCAAGAACCAATTTAATTTTGTCTGATATTAAAATTTTATGACCAAGTGGTAGGAAAGCTTTACTAATTCTGGAAGAGAAATCTTGCTTTACATGCCAGCCATGTGGTAACTCTTAAAGTTGCACCTATTAATTACAAACTATCCTAAAATTACAAAAGGGCAACTGAAACAACACTATGCCTCAGTCCAAAATAATGGATTAATCTATATGTAGTCTCTAATTTTCACCCAGGGACATTCTAGCAGACTCTTGCAAAATCTTCACAGTAGGTAATCTATTTGGGCCTCGGAAAAAAAATAGTAGACTTACCATTCATTTAAAGAAGAAAGCCAGTCTTTACAATTCTAATTCCTTCAGAAAAAAAAAAAACAACAAACAAACCAAAAATATCCCCCACCCTCCCCCAAGCAATTATTCAAACTCCCAGTTAACACATTTGATGCAGACCTTGGGCATACCGATTTTACAAAACTGAGAAAAAGCAAAGTAAACAATGAGCCAATGTATTATTTGTACTGTAACGTGCTATTTGACTTGTGTTACTGTCCAGTGTAGAGGGACTCCCTTCCTGGAGAAAATATAGCAAAGAGTAAAGACAGCTTTACTGACCTGTGTGCTGCCGCCGATGCTTGGTGAGGGCATGACGTGTCCCGCCGGCAAAGCCACAAAGGTCACAGAGGAACGACTTCTCGCCTGTTGCAACAATAAACAGATGAGGGACTGCGGAGGTCACAGATCATTAAAACATATCTATCAAGGCTTTCAGGGTTACTAATTCCTCCAATCAAATGTTTCCATGTAAATATGTCAAATGGGAATGAAATTACCACTGCGGTTTATTGACTGTGATAAAATCTGAAAAGCACCACTGAACATAATTACATACTTGTCAGACCCATAAAAATTAGCTTTATTATCAATGGAATGGTTTTGTACAACTTCATTTCTGTTAGATGTCTTCCAGATGGGGCTGCTTTATGCACTTGAACAGTTTTTATGCATATCCTGATTTTTTACAATTCCCATACATCTGGTCTTTCTGTGCTGAGTAAAGATTGCCTGGAAAAAAAAGTTAATATACTGTATACATGATTCTGCTTAAATAAAATATATTCAATTTACTAACAAATTAAAGGTACTGAGAAATTTTTAACAGACTAGGTCACAGTCATCTTTAGTTACCTTCTATTTATTAGTAAGTATTAAATTATTTCTTGAATACAAGAAGAGTACAGGCAAGAAAAAAATCCACATTATTCAGTACCAGTGGCAATTCAGCACTGTTAATGTTTATAAAGTTTTCATGACATAAAGAAAACAGGTCTTGGGATTGCTACTGAAATTGCAGCAGAACTTACATTGTTCATCTTCAAATGATAATTCTTCATTCCAAACCTCTGGACCAATATGAGAGATTTTGGCAAACGGAATACTCATTAAAAGTGCATAAATGCCCTCTTTTCAGTATTTTTTTTTAAGAGAAACTAGGATTTTGCCCTGTTGCCTATTAATACAGTCTATCATTTAACAGCAATATTTTTGCCCAGTATATACTAACATGCACAGCAATCTCAGCCCATAAAGGCCACATGGAAGGTCATTATGAATTAATAACACTAATCTCAGGTATGGACTCAAAAACCTCAGATAAGACTGAAATTTTAAATTTTTTTTTAGAAGAATTGCATTAGTCATTTTGAGCCAAATTGTCTTCTTTTGCAATAACATAGTGGAGAGGGGTCTGGTAGGGCAGTGATGCTGAACTCATTGAAACTAAGTCTCCTTCAAATTCTTCGCAATGGGGAAAGAAATTTAGTTCCTACAAAAGAAGGTTGGGTTAAGAGGTTGGGTGTCAAATTAAAAAGTCCTCCAGTGAAGACAAAGGAGTGGGAACCTTGACGCTGTTTATTCCCACATAACCAAGCACATAGATACACAGACTTTCTGGAAAGTCACAGTGCCCCAGTTAACTCTGGATGCTCTTCATACAAGCAAGAGACCATCTCACGAGTGGGATGCTCTGGAGAGCACCACAGAGATGAGTTGCCCTCTTCTATCAGTGCTTTGATGAGGGTACTGAGGATCTCCAGCTCCTCACTCTGGTTGCCACAGTGAGGGAGTCCTTGGGCCCTGTGCTACCAGGAGGAAAGCAATTCCTCCAAAGTTTCCAAGGCAGCTGGAATCTTACCACTGAAAGGGAATCACTGAAATGCTGATTAGCCTCCAACACATAGCTAGGCTATGAAAAGTGATGGGCACACGTTTCAGAATTTCACCATTTCAGAATAAAGCAAATATTGTATCGTTATTTTCTGCATCCAAATCCAGTCAGGTGAGGCAGAGTGAGACTTTACAGGACTCTGGGTTTTTCTGAAAATTTGGTTGATTGAGAGTATCCCAAGATAGTATCTAATGTGTAAAATAATTTCAGTACCTCTTTTGGGAGTCAATTCTAGCTATTTCCGATTATAATTGAATCTAAAAAAAAACCAACAGAAAAAGCAGAACGGAAACCTATCCTACTATCACTTGAAGAATGCATTTGTGCTAAATGATGTAACAAAGTGAATTTTAGTGCGAAATGTTTGTCAATAATATTATTGCTGAGGTTATGCATGATTGTTACACAGAGACTTCTGCATAAACTCAGGCTTTTCTTTAGATTATTTGTTGGCATTTTTTAAATCAGGATCTTCAGCATGTAGCATTTCAATTCATCAAAATATCAAAGAAAAGGAATAGAACGACTACACATAATGCTTGATCATAATTAATATTAATTTAATTAATTAATCAATTTTAAGTATAAATCTTTCTAACTAGCACTAATGTCTAACACCCCAGCATTAAATTCACACTTTAAAGTTAAATGCTATTCCATGCCTACCAAGAAATTGCTCATCATCTATATATTGTCATAAATTAGTTCATGTTGTGTTTAACATCTAGGAGCACACTTCAGTATGGCCTGCAGCTTC
>NW_026138136.1:810000-820000 GCF_025592945.1 Manacus candei | reverse complement strand
TTTTCTTTTCTTTTTTTTTTTTCTTATTTTAATTTTTCCCCTCTGATGGAAAAGGATAGATAAAGATCACAGGAGTCTTCAGAGATGATAGAGACGGTAGAACTGCTTAAGGACTTCAATTTACATTTTTTGTCATAAACAATTGTTAAATTCATCAGGTATTTTTGTTTCTCAGTGTTTTTAGAAGTTCCTATTGCTCATTTCCAACATTTGCAACAGAATTTCATGCAAGAATTACAGATCAAGGTCACGGCAGTACATTTATATTTTCATATCTATCTTTTACTCAAGAAAAGGGTATCAAATACTCCTGGTTTTCCTGATGTTTTGCACCCACCCAAGTTAGTAAAGGTCCCTTTAATAATTTTCCTCAAAGAGAAGGTTGCAGTATCGCCAGTTGTCACAAACTGGATGGCAGTATCAGCAGCAGAGTGTGGTTTACATAAATAAAAGTATCTACCCAGAGTTTTACAAGGAATTTTTTTTTCCCATGGGGTTCTTGGCTCATTCAACACACAGCATTGCCTTGCTCTACAAGCATAATTTGGTGGAGAAGACTTTTGCCCTTTAGAATACTTCACGTACAAAGTCCTCTGATTGAATTTTTTTCCCTTCTGGATAACAACTTACACATGAGCTCTAGTTTAGTTGTTAAATCCCATGTTTTCCTACAGAAGAAGCAATAACAACCAAATAAACTAATTCCAAAATTTGAAAAATACACTTCCATATCATCCATCAATGGGGCCCGCATAAATTTCTGCCACTATTCATCAAATCACAACAGCTATCCTTTAGATGAACCAAAGGAGAAAATGGAGACTGTGTTAGATCTCAAGAAAAGTTGCTGATGGCACAAGAAGATTAATATGTGCCATGTTAAACTCCTCTTTCTGGCTGAAAGCATATACCACAGTTCATCAGCTCTTCTGTCCTTACATATACACTCTCCCTCCCTTCACTTATCTTTTCCTGATCCTATGTTCAGTTATCTTTTTCCCCCTCTCTCAGTGCCCATTTTTGCCACCTTCCTTGCTGCTACTTAAAACATTCTACACACAAATGCAACTCCCTATCCTTACCCTTAACCCATAATGTTCATATTGACAAATTTATAGTCAACCAAACAAAGCTCTGTCAAAGTGACAGAAAAATTAAATTTCACTCAAAAATACATTGTATGGATAAAATTAGCACATAGGGTGTGTGTGTGCTCTTTCCTCTTCACAAGCCAAATATATTTTCCAGATATGGTTACATAGGAACTGAGTACAATTGATGTTTCACAATTACTGCATTGGAAACCACATAGATCTTGGGCCCTGAAAGCTGATGGAAAGCTGCATTTGCAGGACCCAGATAATTCAAACTTAAGGTGGGTATAGGCAGGGAAGGGGTTTTAAAAATTTCATAGCAATTTTTCAGCATTGAATTCAGACATTTATTAATTCAAATATTACCATACAAAGTCTATGCAGAAGATATTGATGCTACAACTACAGTGATTCCATCACTTTTTCCTAATAAGCATCTACCAGAAACACAAGCTGACTAAATGATTGGTACAGAAAGGAAATAATCTTACCCTCAATAGTCTTGCAAGTACTTAAGCAGAGTGGTATGGTAGTGGGAAGAAAAGCTATGCAACATGTCAATAGAAACACTGAACCGTGTACCATTTCTGCACATTACTAAACTGGATTATGACCTTAAGTGGCAACCTCAAATCCAACAAGCAAATATACTTCTTTAAGTTCTTGAAGTCTGCAGCATTTATCTGGCTTTATTCTGGTGGCTCACAACCTGCTGTTGAATTACATGTATAAATTTCATAGTGATGCCTTAAAAACAAATGCACCTTGAAAAACTGAGTAATGTGTGAGATGATGTATCACATTTGTGAAAAAAAACCAAACCAACAAACTCAACCTAGTTGTTCCAATCAGTCTGAAAACTTGACTATATCACATTCTGGACAGCACTCACGTTTTTTCAGCTCTGTGGCAAAGAAAAAAGTGTTTTCACAACTGCCATCACCTCAGCTCCCAGCCTTAACAGCAGATTGTTCTGACTTGTACATCAGCAATAGGTTACGTGCATCAATTTCTGACCTTTGCTTCAGCTTTGAAATATCACCAATTTCAAATTTACCCATCCTAACATACTGGGCTGAATGCTTCATGTCACAGAAGTGACAAAATTGGGCCATTGTGCTCAATGCAGCAGCATAGCAGCGGAAAATGTAGGCCTGTAGCTACAGGTGGATTAACAATTCTAGTGGTGCTATACACATTAAACAGCACACTTCTTATTCTTTGGTCTCTCTTCTGACTCTGCTGTACGCTTTACGGTGAAATGTAGTGAAAATTTAGTCTTGTTACTTTCCCAAGCATTTATACCTCTGAAAACAGTCAGTTTCTCTAATGAGGTGGCAGCTACTATTTCTATCTCATTGCTTTTAGGAATAGAAGCATACTTTAGATTTGTATCTTCCAAATTAAAAACATTTTAAACATAATCAAGCATAAATGAAGTAGGACTAAAGGTTACCCCTATGTGAGGAAAACAGCCTAGTGAGCCAGCTGAAAGACATGATGCAACCACCAGACACAGCCTTATGATTCCCATTGTATTCATTAAGGCATAATGGAAAGTTTTAAATTTATCATCTTCCACAGTGTTATAATATTCTGTCAATTTTGTAACATTAATCTTGCTGCAGAGCTTTTTATAACATAGAATCACTTAAAATAGTGTCACAGCCTACTGTTTAATGCACATAAAGGTATGTTTCATTAACACTACTCTATGAGTTTTTACTAGCACAAATATATAATGTAGAAAAAACTGAACATCTGTATATAATAGTAGTGATTCAAAAGCTTTTATACCAATAAAACTTACAGTTTCATTTGAACATATTTTTTTTCCTTTACCTAGAGGATGCTAGAACACAGTGATGGAACAGAAACCCTGGATTAACACAATCTAATGGAAGGGTGCTATAAAATGGGCAATTTTTTTTGTGGTTCCGTTACCTTTATCAGTTGTTCTCCATCATAAATTTCTCAGTTGTTACTACAGTGCATGTGACAATGTTTTTACCCAAGAAAAGCTTGGTCTGCCCTAAAACTATTCTGGATAAATTTATCCACATTCTGGAAAACCTCTGGAATTATATTTGACTCTGGGGCGGGGAAGAAATAGTGGAAGATTTTGAATTCTGTGTAAGAAGATAAATACCCTGACCAAATGCTCTACAGAGTATTTTACATAAGCACAAGCAGCTAGTGACATTAAGGCAGAGGAAGAATAGAAGAAAAAAATTGAACTGTAATTCAGTCTATAAATTAAGACTGAATGGGACTCATCCATATACAAGTCTATAATTTTTAAGAGCAATATACACTGTACTGGAATATATTATATCAGATTCAAATTACCAGGATCTTCATGATTGTAAACATAGGTTCTGCTATCAAATGTTTGCACGATTTTAAGGAAAGAGATACAACTACCTTGAGATACCATATTTGTTCCAAATGTTACATCAAGATGTCATTTACATCCTCAGGACATCTCCAAAGATGGATACAGATAAAGTAAAACTTGTCTTTAGCAATGTATTTTTATTTCAATTTTAACTGAACCATTACCTGTCTTCTAGGATATTAGAAATTTTCCTCAATATCTTTTGAAAATAGAAAAAAATAAATATCAACAAATATTTGAACTCAAAACTACTGGAGCCTTGATACAAGTAATTGGTTTCTGTTTCACAAAGAGAAAACAGTTCCTGTTTTAACAATGCTTTTGATATTTGCTCTTAATTAGTATTTTTTTAATTTTCTTTAGATATCTAGCAGCTCTCCACCTAAGACTAGCAGCTTACAGCAGAATAGCAATGTCAGTAGTGACTTGTGTCATTAGAATAAATAAATCCCGATAACCAATACAATCAAGTCACAGACTTTCAATGTACCATTGAAAAGCAATGGTACATATTAATTTTTAGCTAAATCTTACTGTCTTCTCTCAGAAAGAACACCCGCTAATGTAAGAGCTGACCCATTATTCTAATGCACATTTGCAGGAGCAGACTGTTAAGACTGAGCTTTGCTGTATATGAAGTTAATAGTTTAAGCCCTGAGCAGATTCTTTCATGGAAATCGTCTCTTCAGAATGGACATCTAACTAGGTCAAAGAGTCAAACTAGACTGATGAGTAATCACATAAAACATTTGCAAAACAACTTCCAAACCCAAAACTCTACCACATCTGAGTAGACAAGACAATTTTCTTTTTTTCAGGGTCCTGACTACCCCTAGGCTACCCCCATGTGTATATAACTTTAAAACACAAATAAATCATATCTCTGTATATTCCTCAAGTGCAGGAGATCAGTGTTCTTTGCACATTTGAAATCAGCTCCTTTGGCAGTTCTCACATTTCTTATTTTTCTACCACATTAAAGTCTTCTATCTTTTCCATTCTCTCCTTCTATCCAAAAAATACTCCAGCACATAATGGCTAGAAACCAGCAGATACTGATTCTTACTCTGACCTACAATTAATTTCCAATTTAATTAAAATCTTTATTAAAAATACATAATTTTTAAAAATCTAGAGGTCTTCCAACAGTGATGAAAACTACTCTGTTGCTAACAAAACCAAGGAAACACAATGAGTTTAATTTAGGTCACAGTGACATCAGAGAGGTTTATTTATTGCCAGCTTTGTTGCATCCAACAAAGCTTTAATCTGTGACATGCTGTAGCTTGTAAAACAGCAAAGTGGTATGGTATCAGAGACAGTACACCATGCCATACATTTCTAAAAACGTCTGGTGTCAAGCACATTACACTCAGCAACATCATCAAGAAGAAAGAGAAGGGATTTTTTGGGGGGTTGTTTTTTGTGTTTTCAGTTTACATCTACAGCTGAAACAGCCTTTGAAAATTCCTATGAAGACTTCACATACTGAGAGACAGCTGTTCTTTTGTAGTTGGAGATGATGAGAGTACAATGTTTTTATGAAGCTGAAAATCAGGGCAGACCTTAAGTTTTACAAAGGGAAAGGGTGAGAATCAAGGTTTGCTTCCGTGAACCAGAGCTCACTCAGCATCAGACAGATACATCTCAGAAGGATAGAGGGGCGAGAAAATAGATTTCAGCCCATATAGGACAAGGATTGTTTTGCTTGTTCAAACCACAGGTTCATCAGGCTATTATGGGAACAAAAGAATGTAGTGGGCTCTCAGTACCAAAACCTCCTCCAACTCCAGCCACATTTGGACATTGACTCCCTGCAACTCTAATCTTTTGGGAGCACCTTCAGGAGTGCTCAGCTATTGCGGACAGATTAAGAGAGAGTACATGGCCCGATGGACATGTGGCTGCTGAGAACGTGACTGAAAGTAAGGCTTTAACAACTGCTACACTTGCTTGAAAAGAAGATTCCTTTTAATTTTAACCAAATGTGAATTGGGAAGTTTATGTATTTGTAGTTCAGCTACTTAATTATATTTAACATATGCTACCATGCAGCAGATTTCTTAAAATATCACACTTATTCAAATCCACATGCCAGTGATAGTTTGTATCTGGTGGTTAATTTAACAAGTTCAGCTACCAATGCAAAAAGTTCACCTGCTTGGGAGAAGCCCAGATTTCCCTGTTTGTTCGTAAACCTTCCCAGTACGATCTAATTCTGATTAAGAGTCAATTACAGTGTAACCCAGTGCTGCAATGCTGATAAATATACAAATTAGGACTTTAATTTTGACAACTGCACTTTAAAGGTTTATTCTAAAAAAAATAAATTAAAACAGTAATACTGTTGCTATCACAACTTAATAAAAATTAATTTACTATGGATGCCTGGTAAGTGTATCTATCTTCTCTTTAAATTGAGAAGAAATGAGAGGAAATTTCCTCAGAGCAAGAAAAAGCTATTTTTTTTTTATTTTAAATCAAACTGCTCAATCAAATAAGCATTTTACAGGAAAAAATCATTAAAACTTAGAATTTTTTTCTAAATCAGTTTTTATTCAATTATTGGGTTTTAAAAAAATATTTACTGTTTATAATTTATATTCAAATGAGATCATATTTAATAAAATAAACCTGTCATTTATTAAAAAATTTTAAAAAAACCAAAACAAAACAAAAATTCCCTAAAGGAAAAATAAGGCTATATACTGAAAATAACATATCAAAGACTTCCTAAAATAAAAAAATGGTAATATGCCTTTTATTTCATCTTTGCAGTTGATAATTTACTACAGATTGGTTTTTACAAAGTTACTTATTTTAGTATTTTATTTAGACAAATATCCGTACAGCCTTATAGGAGAATGAATACTGGTTTGTGATTTTAATAGGTTCTCAGAATAAGAGTCCGCAGTTGTCACAGCAGAGCAATACCAACTCATGGTATGATCTTACTGACATCAGTAAAATATCAGACAAACTCAGTTTGACTCAAATCAGCTATAAGCAGTATTTTTTTTCTAAACCTAATATTATTATAATGCGATTTTTCATTATTAGTCCAATTCAACTTGTATTGAAGTCAATGAGATTATACTGAGTTCTCTAAGTATTAGATCAGGCTCTACGATGATGCTGCAGCTACCGCAAAACGAGTCTTGTCAAAAGGACAAGGATAAAGTACATTAAGCTTATCTTGCTAACAAATTACTAGTTTATTAAAAAACGAGTTTCTAAATTTTCATTTTCATCTGTTTGTTTATTGTATCTCACCTGCTATAATTGAAAAACCTGTTCATTTTCATTTTACATGAGCTGTTTTAATCACTTTCATTTTCATGGTTTTGTCCACTGGCATAATATTCACAACAGTTTGCCAACATTACTGGAAGATTCTTAAACTCAATTGAAACATATGCCTTAACTTTTGTTTATGTTATAGAAAGGGGAAAACTGATATTGACCTGAAAAGACTTTACACTCTTTATACAAAATTTTCAGTTTAACCATTGGTCAACTTATCAAGACCTCTTTGACTCTTGATTTTGTAAAGTTCTCTTTTTATTTCCTTGTGATTTTAGGCAAAATAACATAGCACTTGGTAGAAAATGCTGAATTAAGTTGACTTAATATTATTTGTGATAATAGTGGAACCACAGTACAGCAAGAGATGATAAGACTGATATAATTGTTTTAATATAACACAAAAAATGTTGCACATGTGAAATAGGAGAATCGAGAGCAAAGAGGAATATTGTATGTCTGAGAAAACAATGAAAATCCAGCTAAAATTCATGGTCTTTTTAATATCACACATTTTGCTAAAATGCTAAGTGATATTCAGAGCACTGTGGTGAGTCTTAAATCACATATATTCTGCCTACTGTAAAAACTGCACATTCAAAAATAATTAAAGCCAATATGTCTAAACTACAACACACAAACTGGTGTACAATCTCATTAAAAATATACTGAGATGTCTGTAGAAAGCATCCCAGGATTCAACAGGAAAAATGTCTATTTGGGAGTATTATATAGTATTTATCATTATTTTAATGTAATGCTTATCACTAATGTGCCAGCAGAAGCTTTCTTCTCAGAAGGTTAACTCCTTGAATTAAACAAAAATTAGCACATGGAAAGTGCTTAATTGTTGTTCTCTTCCTATTTTTAAACGGAGGAGGTGCATAACATTACTGAGATATGCATGTATTTTTAATTAAGATAGTATCATTCAAGGTTGTGATTCCTACGCCAATTTACAATTTCAAAATGCAGTTCTCCTTCTAAATATAAACACAAGAGGATTAGAGCATTGTTGCACAAATCATTATGATTTTAACAGCTGTTCATTTATGGTCTCCATCATTTTGGAAACAATAGGAACATGAACAATTGACTTTATGTACAGAAACATATTCTTCTGCCAGGTATGTTCTCCTAATCGGTCATGTTTCTGTTATGTCTTACTTTTTTACGACCTGGAGATTAATTTTCTTAAGATCCTTCCCATGAATTCTAAAGAAGGTTCATTAATTTTTTTTAAATAATGGGCACTAACTACTTAAAAATAAAAATAAATGACACAGAAATTACAAGAACTCTGAAGTTTAAGATCCAAATAAGCATTTCCATTGTGAATCATTTCATACTAAATCTTCAGACTGACAAAACAGTAGATTTTCAATACAGCTACCTTTATTACACTACATTTCAGATGTATTTCAATCATATTTTATTACCCTTTAAAATTAAATGAAATCAGAAGATTTAGGAGATTAAATGCCATTAAAAAGGATTAGACTATCTTTCCTACTATAGTGTAGTTTTATTTCTAAGTTTTCTTTTCGGTCTGTCCATACCAAAATATGCCCCTACCAACAACAAAAAAGCATTTGGTAAGTATAGATCATGGACTGCCTATTATTTACTACAAAATAACTCTGAACCCACTCTTGAATAATAATTTCCATGACATAAATATTGTAGAGTCAACCATAATTATTCTAAAAGTAGAAATATTCTTCCATGTCAGGTCTGGTCTGCTGAACAATCGGGCAAATGACAGTGCCAACAGTGATAAACCATTACCAGTCTCTTAAAATTTCCGAAAGAAACAAACCTCATTCTCAAACTTGGTGGCACTGAAACTAATACACACACTCAGAACAGGATTTTCTTCCACTCCATGCAACTGCTGACTTTATCAATTAATCTGATTATTTCTCTATTCAGGAAGACTGCTCAGCTATTGCTAACAAAATACCAAATTTTACCATTGAATTTTAAAGGACTAGACATCTTTCCAAGCTGTAAGGCTGAGGGTGCTGAACATGCTGGCTCTTCACATACTTATCCCAGGGTGTTGTCTGCTCTTTTAGCTGGAAGCAAACCTCTAGTAAATTCCTATTTATCTCCTTGCCAATCAAGAAGTGAATGACTGACAGTAACAGAGCCTTATCTAGGACTCCTGTCTGTGGTGCATTCTGCTAAATGATGTCATTGCTTTAGCAAGAGAAAATAAGCAGATTATTACAGTGACTAGAAGCAAACTAAACATTTGGATTTTTGCATGGACAGATTTACACACTGTCTGTCAGATAAAGCACAGTTTGCCTGCTGCTTACACAACAAGAATGTGCCTGACAGCTTCTTCCCAGCTTTAGTATCTGATTACATAAATAGGCCATTCCCCACCATTCCTAAAGACTGACAGTCTGTCTTAGTTTAAAGAGCAATTTCTGACTATCAGCCTTTCTGTCTTGCACACAAGGCTGATTATCATCAGGGCACTTCCTGGAGGTCCAATCAGTTGGTTTTGCTCTTGAACTCAGGACATTACAAAACTCGTAGCCACAAAAATATTAAGAAAATGAAAAATTCTTCTGTAAAAATTTACAAGCAGCAACCCAAAACTTACATTTCCCACTGCAGTGAAAACTCTTGCTGACTTCTTGGAGCATTTAGAGAAAGATTTTAGGTGACCACTTTTTTCATTTTCACAATTACCATATATGGGGAAAAAAGCTTTAAAAAACCCTAAGAAGTAAAACAAAACAAATTTGCAAAACTAACAAGAACAAAACTAAAAAGAACAAAAGCCCACCTACCCACAAGTAACAGGTAACTGTCCTCCTGCCCGAAAAAAAAAAGGCACCCTTTTCATAAGTGGGCCTCAGGAATTCATACAGCAGCTCCATTGTCCAAGTCTGCAGTTGCCCTCCCAGTTTAAACTTCAAAACTGTCATGTAAGGGATCTTCATAATCTTCTGTATGTTTTTGCATTAGCTGTGCAACTGTTAGTCTTTTTTAATAATTCTGCTTTTCCAAATCATACCTCTTTAAAACTATGCTTTAAATTAGATATATTTTACTGTTGCTAGTTGACTCAAATATTTTTAAGGTATGAGCACGTAAAAGACATGTCATTTTTCACAGCAAATGTATGCAGGTGTTAATGAACTTATTTAAAAAACGGTTCTGAGCACCGAAAAGGGTAAACACATAA